>NC_089822.1:172843676-173143676 GCF_035046505.1 Tiliqua scincoides | reverse complement strand
AATCCAGTTGCCTTTCCAACCCATTTTATTACACTTAAACTTACTTTGCCATGACAAAGAATCCCTTACTCTGGTTTTCAAATATATTTTATTTTCCAGATATTATTCCCCAGAGCTCAGGAAAATGTTTCATGAACCTAATTAAATCAAAGGTGTGGTTTTCCTAAGGAAAGTCATGCAATTATTAAATAAGAAACCATATGTTCCTAGTAATTTGGTGTACCTTAAGGTATGCCTTTGCTAAGGTTTGTATTGTATTTCCTTCTGCAATACTCTCATTTATATACTGCTAAAACTATTCATCAGAATATATAGAGAGAGAACATATGGCTATCAAGGTCATTCCCTTAGCTGAAAGTCTTTCAGCAAAAAGGGATTCTTACTCCAAGCAGAGAGCTTAAAGAAGTGACTTTTCATACTGTTTGGAGAGTTTTTTTGTTATTATGGGATGCTCCAGATTACTACAACTGGTATTTCATCAATTTGGATACGATAGCTTCATAGAATGTTACTGATAGGGGATACCGATTGTCTCCAGTGGTGATTTTGCTCATTTGATATAAATGGGAAATAATCAATCCAGAAAATAATTTAAATTACACAAGCCTTTAAGACTTTAGTGACCCATTTCTTGCTTACGCTGCTCAGCCAGACAAGGAAAGGTCCTGCAAGGAATGCAAACAGGAGCTTGTGCCCTTTCCCTCTTTTCTCAACAAATTCTTTGAAGGTACAAACTTCATTAGAGGAGCAGCTTTATCCTCTTATAAAGGTTCTAGCAACTAACAGCCCAATCCTAACCAATATTCCAGTGCCGATGCAGCCATGCCAATGGGGAGCACACAGCATTCTGCAGTTGGTAGGCAGTCATAGAGGATTTCTCAAGGGAGCAATTTTTCCCTTACCTTGGGGCTGCATTATGGATGCATCAGCACTGGAAAAACTGTTTCCCAGTTGAAGGCTTCTTGGTCAGTGGTTCAGCAGGTGCTTGCAGCAGTTTGTGGTAACACCTGGAAGAAAGATTTGGTTGCTATGCTGGGGGAAAGAGAAATGGCTCAGCAAGTGCTGGAGCAGTGTTTGCAGACTGAAAGCAGCTCAGTTGCTTCTTGAGTAGTCACTCTCAGTAGCATGTGGGGAAAAGTGTGAGGAAGAATGAGGAAAGGAGGCAAAGGAACTGAGTGGTCTTCTGCTGTACTTCTCCTAGGTGATAAAAGCATGAAGATTCTTAGGTAGTGAAAGGAATGGGGGTACGATGCAGCGCTGGCAGGTCACTGAGCAACAATTCATAAACAGAGAGCCAGAGTGGTGTAGAGGTTTGGGAGGTGGACTTAGACCTGGAAGATCCAGGTTCAAATCCTCCCTCAGTCATGAAGCTTTCTGGGTGACCTTGGGCCAGTTGCTTTCTCTCAGCCTCATCTACCTCACAGGGTTGTTGTGAGTACAAAAGGAGGAGAGCAGCTGTGTACACCGCCCTGAGCTTTTTGGAGGAAGGATGATATAAAAATGTGAAAAAGAAATAAGGGCAGCAAGACCAGACTTGTGGTTTGCGATACAGCTTTTGTAACCAAAATTCCTTCTGGGAAATGTAGAGGCGTTTATGGAATGTGCTCATGAAAGGCCTTCCTTTTGTGTCTTGATGGCCTTTGGTGGTTCGTCCTTCATTTTGAGATGGGCATTTCTATTGTTCTGCACCCTCCCCAAATGCAGTCACATACCATGGTAGCATCAAGTCTAATATATTAAAAATACATACACGTTTGAAATGAACCCACCTGAAATTTGCTTGCGACCCTCCTAGTGGGTCCCTACCCACAGTTTGAGACACATGCCCTACCCTGCCTCAGCCAGGGACAGCACATGCAGAGGAACATACTCTGATGACCTTGGTAATGAGCTGGCTGATACGGAAAGATGTGGAGCCCATTAAATTCCAACACTTTGTTTCTTGTCTCTTCATTCCTTGACCATTCCTTGATCCTGACCAGGCATAAAATAAGCAAATACCTTCCTTTGGTCTTGACATTTATTATTGTGATGTCAATGCGATTTGTATGTCTTACCATGCATTGAAAGTTTTGGTGTGTTCTACTGGCTTTATGCATTTGTAATAGCAAGAGTATGACATTTAATTTTAAATGAAGCAATACCTTGGATAGAGCGCAGGATACATTCCGTGAAAGTTCAAGCACTGTGTGAAACAGTTATTGGAAACATTGTTGATCTAATAGGCAAGTGTTGGAAACTGATTGGCCCAGAATGCGTTGCTCCCATTGGTCAGAATGACTGTCAGTCATGCTGGGATAAAAGAGCACTAAAGGAAGGCACATCAAAAATATGACTGCATTTTTAAGCACACTTCTCTTTTATAATCCATGCAGTGATTTGCTTTCCAGCTGCATTAAATAAAATACAGCAATACTTAAAATTTAAATTTCATAGCGAGCATTACCATATTTTTCGCTCCATAAGACGCACCTGACCATAAGACGCACCTAGTTTTTAGAGGAGGAAAACAGGAAAAAAAATATTCTGAACCAAATAGTGTAATAAAATATTTAATAAACTATAACAGAATAACATTTGAACCATGTAAAGTGAACAGCAGTCAACAGTGGCATTAAGAACCATTATCACCGTCATTAACAAATGGAGAGACTTAAAGGTTTGAGCACTCTAGTTTTCTGGAAACCCCAAGAACTCAGAATTTATAAAGCTCACAAAAGCAGGTGCACACAAATAGGGGATCACATTATCTTTCTGCTACAATGATGTTCTGCCAAATTCCAATCCACTGGGCCTTGTGCCCGCTTAAGGCTGATCAGTCCCCCTTGTGCAACTCACCAGTGCAGCAAGCAAAAGTGAGTCCAGTTCCAGTCCACAGATGCCAAGTAAATCAGTCCCATCAATCAGAGTTGCCAAATCAGAGTCCAGAGCCAATAAGCCAAATTACAGTCCAAGGTCAGGTTCCAGGTAGGTCAGTCAAATCCGTCAGGGTATCCAAGTCCAGTCACAATCCACAGTCAGATTCCAAATTCAATAAAGTCAGTCAGTCTCCTCTCCTACCTCCAACCTGCACTCCTTCAAAACGCACAAACCCTTCCTGCCTCAGGTACTCCTTATATCCCTGAGGGCCCTATTGCCTTCCAGTGGCTGCAGCTGTGCAGCACACTCTGCTGGATGCCCAGGCCTTACCCTTAAAGGGGCCACTGCTGACACCACATCTACCTCCTCGCCAGTTCCCATACAATACAATACAAATGAACAAGTGGAAAATCCAACCACAACTTGAATTCTCAAGACACAACAAACCTCTGGATTTATGGTGAGAACCGAGCCTTACCTGGGGCTTGTGCAATAAGCAAACACTGGCATTCTGACCAAGGAGACAGTTTTTTCTTTGTGATGGGGGGGGGCTTACATTCAGATGCTGGATGAGGTGAGTGAAAGCGCCCCTCCCCTGCTGTGTGAGTGTGGGGGGGGCAGAGCATCTGTGTGTATAAGAGAAGGGGGCAGCCTGTGTGTGTGAGAGAGGGGGGAAAAGTGTTTGCGTTGCAGAGAAGTTGTGATGCTGCAGGCTTGGGGGGGGAAGAGTCTGTGATGCTCTAGGCTTGGGGGGGAGCAAGAGTCTGTGATGCTCCAGGCTTGGGGGGGAGAGAGAAGCTGTGATGCTCCAGGCTTGGGGGGGCAGAGAGAGAGAGGCTGTGATGCTCCAGGCTTGGGGGGGAGAGAGAGAGGCTGTGATGCTCCAGGCTTTTGGGGGGGGAGAGAGAGGCTGTGATGCTCTAGGCTTTTGGGGGGGGAGAGAGAGGCTGTGATGCTCCAGGTTTGGGGGGCAGAAGAGAGAAGCTGTGATGCTCCAGGCTTGGGGGGGAGAGAGAGAGAGGCTGTGATGCTCCAGGCTTGGGGGGGAGAGAGAGAGGCTGTGATGCTCCAGGCTTTGGGGGGGAGAGAGAGAGGCTGTGATGCTCCAGGCTTTGGGGGGGGGAGAGGCTGTGATGCTCCAGGTTTGGGGGGCAGAAGAGAGAAGCTGTGATGCTCCAGGCTTGGGGGGAGAGAGGCTGTGATGCTCCAGGCTTGGGGGGGGAGAGAGGCTTTCTTGGGAGTAAGCCCCCTGACTCTAATGGGACTTACTTCAGAGTAGGCATGCACAGGATTGGGCAGCGAGACTGCCACCCCACCCACGCTTTCCTGGGAGTGAGCCCCAGTGACTCTGAGACTTACTTCTGAGTAGACACCCCAGAGCTTGCGAGGCTCAGGCTCTGGCAGGCTGCGGCGCCTTGGAGCCCTGCTCATCGCCCTCGTGCTCTGTCCGGCGCTGCTACAGTCCGCGCGGGCGCTGAGGGAAGGCAGGAGCCCCCCCCCCCAGCCAGCTCAGCCTCTGACTACCTGGGGAAGCCAAGCAGAACAGGCCGGGGGCGGAGTGTTTTTTTTTTTTTTGCAGTATTCGCTCCATAAGACGCACACACTTTTTCCCCCACTTTTTTG
Organism: Tiliqua scincoides; assembly: GCF_035046505.1. Taxonomy (NCBI): domain Eukaryota; kingdom Metazoa; phylum Chordata; class Lepidosauria; order Squamata; family Scincidae; genus Tiliqua; species Tiliqua scincoides. Next base: position 173,139,194 of record NC_089822.1, on the reverse strand, counting down.
GGAGGAAAAAGTGCGTCTTATGGAGCGAAAAATACGGTATTTTTTTTTAAATTTAGCAATTGTTTGAAATGCAGTATAGTAAAATGTCAACAAATTGCTTTAAAGGCATGGTTGATGCTTTAATTGACTTTATTGTCCAATTTTGCTGAACTCTAGCTTTCATCAAACAACTGAAGCAACAAGCAAATTTTACATATAGATATTAATAGTGAAAATAATTCAGGAGCCTGTGTATCATTTGAATAATTCTGCTATGGCATGTATTTAGGAGGCTTATACCAGCAGACAACTTAGAGCAGGGGTGCTCAATAGGTGGATCGCGATCTACCGGTAGATTGCGAGGCAAAATGAGTAGATCGCGGAGTGCCGACCCCCCCCTTCAGGTGCCTCTGGGAGGAAATGCCGGGAGTAAGGCCCATTGTACTCAATGGGGCTTACTCCCAGGTAAGTGTGGCTAGGATTGCAGCCTCACAGCCTAATCCTAGGCATGTCTACTCAGGAGTAAGTCCTGTTATACTCAGTGGGGCTCAAGGTACACCAACATACATTGTACACATAAATGTTATATGTTATGATGGCGCGAACATTGTAAAAAAACTCTGGTAGATCTCCGGGCCTTGCTGGGTTTCAAAGTAGCTCTCGAGCCAAAAAAGTGTGAACACCCCTGACTTAGAGCATGGCACTCTTCTTATATCAAGTAGACTCTAAATTTTGACAGAATTTTTAAATGATAGTAATAATAATCATTAAAATAATGATTTAAATTATTTTGTAATGATAATATACGAGTAGTATATTTTGCTTCATGTTAATCCATATTACTCCAAATAAGAATTGCTTACTTTTTCCTATTATTTTATTCCTAAAATAAATACATGGGGTTTTGTGATGTAAATAAGAAAAGATGGTATACACATTTAAACCAGTCTCTTTCAGACTAATAATTTCTAAAAAATGTTCTTTACATTAAGCAAAGAAAAAACATTATTCCTGTGGGAGAATTAAAGAGTGATACTGTTCCATTACCAGATTACCAACTGGTAAGTTCAGCTTTGCTTAGGTTAAGATTCTTAATGAAACGACGGAGGAGAAAAGACATTTGCTGCCATTTAAACTGCAATTGATAAAATATGCTCAAGAGATAAAAGCTTACGACTTGAATTTACTAAATTTAGTACTTTAAGGAGCACCAAAATGATTTATTTTCTTTAATGGTGAGCCATTAGCTACTAATGTACTTAGTTTTTTTATACATTCAACATATAAATAATTATTGATGTAAGCCAAAAAGCTAAATAGCCATGGCTTGAAAGTAATCAATAATATCAGAGTATATTTGCATCCAGCTGGACCACATATTCTCCTGCTCAGAGTGTCCTGAAATGTGGAAATGCTCCAGCTCACGTCAATGAACAGAATGGATTATTACAATTAATTACACCATATTTTGTGTATTTCTAGAGCATCTGACCTACTTTTCTGTTAGATGCTCAAATGCTGGACCAGAGGAAAACAGACTGCAATCCTATACTCACTTACATGGGAGTAAGTTCCATTGAACTAAATGGGACTCACTTCCGAGCAATCATGCATAGTATTGTGCTGTTAGAGGATCACCTAGTCGGGTGTCAAACGCATTTCATACAGTAGGCCATACAGTAGGCATTCATGGTACCTGCTGAGGCCTGGAAATGATATCTTTAATCAGGAGGTGACATTATTAAGTAGATGATGGCCAGAAATACTTTGTTCTTTCATAGGTACTCATTAGCTGCAAATGACTGAAGTGAAAAAAAATGCAAATCTTAATCATATTTTCAAGATGTGGGAGAGCCAAATTTTCACTTGGGCTACACTTTCAGCAGTGCTGCTTTTGCCAATGAGTCACCTCGCAGCTTAGCAGCTGAAAGGTGCAGACCAGCTGGTGACAGTGCTAGGAGAGCCCGATTATTATGCAGGCTGCTCTTTCAGTATTCCACTCCTACCAAGGCATGGATTTGCAGTGAAGTGAGGCAAAAGGTGGCTCACATGATAATTGGGCTCTCTCAGAGCCTTGACAGTGTCTCCCCCTCTCACCCCTCTTGGTCTGCCCCATAGTGTCCCTTACCTTCTAAGACCTCCTTCTGTCTCCCCCACCCAGAGTCTAGACCAGTGATTTTCAACCTTTTTCATCACAAGGCACATTGACCAGGCATTAAAATTGTCAAAGCACACCATCAGGTTTTTGACAAATGACAAGGCACACCGTGCTGCCAGTGGGGCCTCACATCCCCCATTGGTCCTACTAATAAATGACCTTCCGTCAAATTCCTGTGGCACACCTGTGGACGACTCGCAGCACAGCAGTGTGCCATGGCACAGTGGTTGAAAATGGCTGGTCTAGACAGAAGTGGCACTGCTGCAAGGGCTGGATATGGCCCACAGGTCATAACCTCTAACCTACAAGGTGGTCAAATCCAATGTTCACTGTCCTTACTATCTCCAGTGACTTTATTCAAGTATGTCAGAATCTGTTACTGGGAGCTTAGAACTATGGCTTTTCCTATCAGGAAAATGGGAGTTAAAATACCACATCAATGCTTCGCAAATCTACCTAATATGAGAATGAACTTTATGTCACTGGCATCCAGCAATTAAACCACATTAATATGAGCTAATGCAATCTCGCAGCCTCATTAAAATAATTATTCATTAGCAGGTATTTTTGAGGCTTGCATGCTGAAGAAGCCCTCCACTTGTATGAGTCTATTACCTTCTGTCTGTCTAATTATTCTGCGTAGGTTCGTCATGTTAATTTCAAGGTTATGTTTTAATGGTTTTATAAATGGCACTTCCATTGCAGGAAAACAAATGGACTGCACCAGGTTCCACAGCCAGGTGATAATGTGTTGTCTCCTAGTTAAAGGGTTCACAAATTACTGGCTTCAAAGTACATTCATAATTCTTACTTCAAAACCATGTTTGTTAAAACAATAGAGTTTGTCTGAAATATATTTAAGTTTGACAAATTGCCTACAAATAGCTTTTACAATCACCACAGGCACTCCTTTTCCTTCGGTTTATCAATAGCCTAATTATGAGAGCTTAAATTAAAACAGTAATATTTATAGCTTCCCATTTTTTCCCATTATTTATACTGAAAAGCATCTGATTCACTAGATACATTTTTAGAAAGGTTGTTCTCTTTTTTGCATTATACACATTTATATACAAGCAATGAAGCAAAAATTGAGCATCATAGTATTTGGTCATAAAATGGATGTATGTATTTGGTAATTTATGTTTGCATTTAAATGTGAAACTAGATTTAATTAGCCATTTATGCCTAACATTGCATATATGCAACAGGGATCAAATGCGTACCCTTGTAGGCTGGGCAGAAATTGGTTAAATTCAGCTGGGATTATGGGCGCAATCCTAACCCCTTAAATCAGTGCTTTCCATTGGTACCAGCACAGTGGTACCAATGGGACATGTGCTGCATCCTGCAGTTGGGTGTCACTCACAGAGGCCTCCTCAAAGTAAGGGAATGTTTGATCTCTTACCTTGGAGCTGCATTGCCCTTATGTCAGTGCTTATGTCGGGAGTTAGGATTGTGCCCTATGTCATACAAGCGAGGACCTTTTCCTGCTCCAGCCTAAAAATAAAGCTAGGTTAGTCCTTGCTTAGACCAAATTCCTTCATTCCCACTTGGAGTTGCCCAGACACGGTGAAGTAGAGAGCAGGGGTAACTGATCTATGAGGACTGGTGAAATGGTAGCCTCAGGCTCCATCTCCCTGCATCACTTGAGCACGACCACCCTGCTAGTGTGCTTGCCCAATTCCACATCACCACTGTCACCTCTCTCTTCCTCCATTTCCTAGATGAATGACATGTCTCTCTCCTGCAACAGCAGCTTCTCTCATTTGCTCCCATCCTCCTTCAAGGTTCTGGCTAGAACGAGACTTCCTAAGACTCTCACGTCCTCTTCTTTCAAAAGAAGATCAGCAGGAACAAAAAGGGGGGGAAAGTTGGGGGAGAGGTGAGGGAGACATAGAAAGCATGCCCTGGAGACAGAGAGGAAGAAGAGAAAGGACAAAAGGAATAACATTTGTCTTCTCAGGACTCTGCCCAGGAATACTCCACACACAGACACCCAAATGGAATTTCTACCTCACCACCCCAACAGGGGAAGCAAGGACAATACACCCCATGAAGAGCAGCAAAGCAGAGGAGGAATCCCATGCTGCCACATCTCTGTCTCATGACTCTATTTCCCCACCTCCCAATAAAGAGCCTTCAGGATTGTCATGTGTGTGTTTGCTACGAACTACGGCTGCAATCCTAACCACACTTTCCTGTGGGTAAGCCCCATTGAACAAAACAGGACTTACTTCTGAGTAGACCCGGTCAGGACTGCATAACTATTATTTCCTTTTGCAACAGCTGAAAGCATAGATAGTCTGCTCTCCCTTGCGAAATGCCAACTGCAACCATTGCTACCGCTGGCCAAACACTCCTGTGAATCTCTTGTTTGTCAAGATTGCACCATTGCCACATAAGATGGCACAATTGTGTTTCTCAGAGTTCCACTCCAGCCCCTCAGGAGCAGGACAGGTAATGTTCCGAGACACAATACACTTAATCCCAAAAGGTGCCTACATTCTGGTGGTACTGTACTGCTTCCCCTTCCGAACACTGAGTATGCATCAATTCACAGCACATGACTTGTGTTGTAGTCATTGTGATTCTCCATATTTTTCCTTATTCTCCACAGGCAGCTGTCTCAAAGGTAAACACACCATGAAGACTCCAAAGGGAAGCCCTCTGCCTGCCTGCAATGACGACAGTAAGCCAGCTGATGCACATTGAGGTTGCTGCCCTCCTCCTTCCAGTCAGGCTCTTGTGACTTTGTAAACGTCACAGCAGATCATGAACCAAGTGGTGCAGCCAGACCTCACTGGCACCTGTTTATCTGTTGGCTAACTTAGGTCTGCTGGTCTGCTTAGGTACAACAGGCCTGCTGGGAGAAGCTAACATCGCACTTGACATCACAAGGATATCAGGCAGTTTCAGAGTTTCCATACGTGCTTGGGACGTTACTGGGAGGGCCCTGCCAGCGTGGAGTTGCCTGGGCTCTTGTTTTCCCCTTCTTCATGCTGGATGAGCTTAAGACAGGGTAACCAGATCCAATGGAGGACAGAGTGTCTATGCCTTAAACCATTGTATAGAAAAGGGTATTTTGAAAGGTGTAGCTCAATATGGAAGGGTTTAAAAAGCTGCAACAGTCAAAATTTCCTCTTCTATACAGAGGTTAAAAGCACAGGCACTCTGTAGTGGGTCACCCTAGCTTATGATATGATGCATGTTGCACTGGAATTGGTGTGTGTTGGCATGGCAGCTGAGTAGGATTGGGCAGCACACCTTGCACTGTCAGTTGTGTATTCAAGTAGTAACTGTGCTAATGGTTGTGTATCACATTAATTTTTATTTTCCATGTCATTATCCCTTGCGCAGAGTCCCGACAAGTATAGTAATTTGCTTCTTTCTCCCTGACCAGTCATTACAGGTGGAGACTGTAATACACTTTATCCACAGATGTAAAATCTGCGGATAAACAGTCCAGACCCACACTGGGACAGACTCAGCCCCACCTGAACCCTCTGGAGGCAACCAGAGCAGTGCTGACCCCAGCTGAAGCCTGCTATATTCTTCAGAATGCCCTGTAGAATCGAAAAAAGCAACTTCTAGTTTCTTAAGGGAAACTGGAAGTGACATTTTTATGCCATTTAAGGCAATCTTAGGCCCAGGGAAGAACAAGGCCATACTTTTGATTATCAGAATAATCACATCCCCAAGCTGGTCTGGACAGAGTTTTGCCTAGTCAAAAATTGCATGAGCAGTATTTTTATGGTGCAGCAAATTTGACTGTGTGGCAAAAGCCATCTCCTAAGAGCTTTCTGACTTAGGAAAAAAACTCTTAACAATCTGTCCCCAAATCCTAGCTGTCCTTACAAATTCCATGGCTAAACTCAATCAAGGAAACAGACTTCCTGAGCTAGCTACTACACCTTTAGCCAGGTACAAACACAAAAGAAACACTCATTTAAGATTTGGAGGGAAAAAAACCAATATAATCAACTAAGGGTGCAATCCTAACCAAATTTCCAGCACCAACATAAAGACAATGCAACTCCAAGGTAAGGGAACAAACATTGCCTTCCCATGAGGTAGCCTCCGTGTCTGCTCCCCAACTGCAGGATGCAGCACAAGCCCCACTGGCACAGTTATGCCTGTGCTAGAAAGTTGGTTAGGATTTTGCCCCAAGGGTGCAATCCTAACCAACTTTCTAGCACCAAGGTAAGGGCAATGCAGCTCCGAGGTAAGGGAACAAACATTCCCTTACTTTGAAGAGGCCTCCATGACTGCCCCTCACATGCCCCACTGGCACAGCTAAGTCAGTGCTGGAAAAGTGGTTAGAATTTGGGCCTAAGAAAGAATGATGCTCACCCCATAAAACATCTCATAGAAACCTCTGGAGAAAATGGTCCCTGTGAACTGCCTCTCCCACAAAAGCAGCTCCAGCTGTCTTGTCTACTTCAAAATAACTAAGGCTACTATCTAGATCAGCATTTCTCAAACTGTGGGTCAGGACTCACTAGGCGGGTCGCAAGCCAATTTCAGGTGTGTAACCATTCATTTCAATGTGTATTTAATTTTTAATATGCTTGACTTAATGCTACCATCGTTTATGATTGCATTTGAGTAAATAATACAGATCAAAACTTTTAGGCTGCTACATAAATGCTTTTAACAATGATTGCCAATGGGGCTTACTCTCGGGTATGTGTGGTTAGAACTGCAGCCTTTGGGATGTGTAGGGATTTTTTTTTTAAAAAGATCAGCAACTGATTGGGAGGGTTCTCCTTTATTTTAAATAAGTTAAAACATACCTATTGTAAACTTAATTTAATTTTGTTGTATGGGAGGGTGTAAAAAACTTTTCCTGCTTGATGATGTAACTTCCAGCCAAGACATCGCTTCTGATGGACCTGACAGACTTTCATTCTAAAAAGTGAGTCCCGGTGCTAAAAAGTTTGAGAAACACTGGTTTAGATTTTGAGGCTTGCTTTAAAGCCCTCTTTCTGAACTGTACCATGCCAGTGATCAAAAGATTCACCAAGTTTTCACCCTCTTGCCCCACAGTTTTTGCAACCCATCACACTCAACCCAGCAGATACGGACTGAAAAGCTTCATCTTTGGTATAGCCTCACCATAGACTGTACCAAATTCCTCACGATATATTACATTATATATCATATTGTATAAATATAGATGAGCTGTAAAATAAAACAATATAAAAGTGAGGCATATGAGGCTACCTATAGCCAGCACTGGACTATGATAATTTTTGTTACTTATAATTAATTTGGATGACAAATTAGTATTGCTGGTTAACATAATAAACAGGAAAAGAGAGCCCAGAATAAATTTCTAATTTAAACTAAATGGCTCAGCCAATCAGGTTCAAAAGGTAACAGAAAGGATCACAGACAAGGATCACCAGGTGATAACCTTACAGTCATGCTGAATGAATTAGTGCACAGTGAGATGAACTGATACGTTTAACTAAAAATAGATTCAGTTTAAAAACTGGGAGCCTAGAATAAGAAATTGTAAAGACACAGTTGCTAAGGAATTGCAAAGACATAGCAGCATAGAAATTAACAACATACTAATAAAGGTAATCAAGTTTCAATGATAGTCCTCATGGTCAGAGTTGAGAGAAAGGCCAAGCACTTTAAGAAGAACAGAGTCACTTGCAAAGCTATGTATTAAGGCTGATGGCTTATCAACTGTTGCCCATTGCCCACAGACCTCCAATTTTGCATCCTACCTTTGATGAAATTCCGGACAGTTTGAAATCTCAAATGTATAGATCTCAGTAAGTTTCCCTCCTCTTCTGTCCTAGTTTCCTACTCTAATTTTACCAAAACTATTCTCTTGCTGCTCCAAATTTTAACACAAGAATCAGAAGACAGGAAAATTTGTTGCAGCATTGCCCATTACATTCTGAACAGCAGTGTGGTAGAATGTGTTTGATTCTAGAGCAGGGGTGCTCAATAGGTGGATCGCGATCTACCGGTAGATCGCGAGGCAAAATGAGTAGATTGCGGAGTGCCGACCCCCCCTTCAGGTGCCTCTGGGAGGAAACGCCGGGAGTAAGGCCCATTGTACTCAATGGGGCTTACTCCCAGGTAAATGTGGCTAGGATTGCAGCCTCACAGCCTAATCCTAGGCATGTCTACTCAGGAGTAAGTCCTGTTATACTCAGTGGGGCTCAAGGTACACCAACATACATTGTACACATAAATGTTATATGTTATGATGGCGCGAACATTGTAAAAAAACTCTGGTAGATCTCCAGGCCTTGCTGGGTTTCAAAGTAGCTCTCGAGCCAAAAAAGTGTGAGCACCCGTGTTCTAGAGTAACCAAGTAAAACATCTCTTATTATTATCATAACCCTTTGGTATGCACTCTGCCTATTTTTTTTTAAGCTTGGCAACCAAAACCAACTACTACTTTAGTGTCATTTTTAAAAGATACCTTCTTCCTTTAATCTAAAAATAGTAAGCTTGTTGCTTAGCCAATTCAATGTGGCTAGGTGATGGTGTAACTAAGGCAAGTAAAACGGGTGCAAAGTCCCAACTTAAGTCTGCATGACCTCAGTCAAAAACTGATCTGATGACATTACATGAGGATGAAGACCACTTTTTTTAAAAAATGGAATTGATGTAGCAGTTGACTGGAGTTGTGAATAGCAGCAAACTGGCACAACAAAGATAAACTGAGGGGAACTCTGGAGAAAATGTTCACTGCACCCCACCCTTTTATGCTAAAGTTCAGACACTACCAACACATGTCCAGCTGAAATTCCACTGAGTTCAACAGGGATTACTCCCAAGCAGGTATGTACAGAATCTAAAAATATTCAGAGCAGCACTACGTGCAGTCTGTGAGTTAGCCCAGAAAGCACAGCTCAGTGAAGTTCCTGAACCTTAAGAGTCATAAAGTCTCTGACCTCGTGTGACCAAGCACCCTAATGCATCTTTGTGCAGCTGAACTCTTTTTATATTCTCTGAATGCCCTCCTTCTCAGTTTAGGCGATTAGGGATACAGTCAAGGGGGAACGGGAGGGAGTGGTACTATGGAACTTCTTCTACCACATGAGAAGTGATGTTATCACCAAGAATACTCAGATGTTGCCTTTGAAACATTCTGCAAACAGTTCTTAGTTGAGAAGAAACATCAACAGGAACAAGACTTATAAATTACTGTCATCATTTTTCCCCCCATGGCTGCCTGAGAAACAGTATGTAGCTCATGTTACATTAAGGCTACAATCCTATGCAAGTTTAGGTGGTAATTAATCTTACTAGGCATAGTGGCACTTACTTCTGAGTAAACATGAATAAGTTAGCACTCTAATGTAACTTTTATATTTATTTTGGATTGTTTTTTAATCTTATTTGGCAGTGTATTTATGTATTTGTTTTAAAACTATTGCAACTCAAGAGTTTGGGATGAAATGACCTAGATCTTTAATTGAAGTATAATAGGTTTCAAAATAGAAATAAGTGGCAGAAGAAGAAAACACTCTAATGAAAAAATCCAAAATGTGTTTTTGTTATACAGGCATCCCCCAGTATCTGTAGATCGGGTATTTGCTTACCTGTGGTTCTTTGTGCCTCCCCACACTCATTACCTTTGCTTATGTTCATAACAAGTCATACAAAATGGCTTTTACTTTAACCAAGCAATAAGGCATGCAGCCTCTTGTAATTACTGTATGCCTCTTGCTTTAACAGATAAGCAAGCAGGCAGGTGCTTTGCCAAATTCCCTTTCCACACTTGGTCTAAAGAACTTATGCCAAACTTTAATTAGTTCCCCTTCTTTCCCCAACAGTGGTGCTACTGCTGCACCCCAGGGCTGCTTGCCTGTTCAAACTGCAGAGGTCTTCCTTTCTCCACACTCCCACCAGCTTCTTCAGCAATTGCAGCAACACCTCAGCAGCTCTTGGGCATGGTAATCACACACCAATCTCCACCAGTCTCTGTTTCAGCAGTCTCCATTTGGTTGGTTGGTTGGTTGGTTGGTCAGCTAGCCGGTCCATTAGTCAGCCCGTCTGTCTGTCTGTCCATCCTCTTGCTTCCAAGCTCCTTCCTTCTACACCCACAAAGCTCTCCCTCCCCAAGGTGATGCTTTTATCCCTGAGGGGCTTGTTGCCCCTAAGTGGCTGTGGCTGTGCAGCACGCTCACTGTAATCTAAGGCCCTGGTGTTAACCCCATGCTTCCCAGACCTGCCAGAGCAAGGGCCACTATTGACACCACAACCTATCTCCTTGAGAGATCCTGAGTATTTCCACTACAGCAGGCTAGAAAGGAGAATGGACATTAATAGGAAGTTAACATTCAGTCTCCCTTCTAGCCTGCCTGCTTGCCTAGAGCCATACAGTAGTTGCTAGAGGCTATGTGCCTTCTTGCTTGCTTGGATAAAGCAAGAGCCATTTCACGCAACTGATATATACATAAACAAAGGTAATGGGCTGTGGGGGGTAGAGATAGGGTTCTCCCTTGTCCACAGTTTCTGGTATCTGCGGAGGTGGAGAAATGTATCCATCATGGATACCAGAAGACGTCTGTAGTCTTAATGGAGTATGGCTATGGGAACATGTCTTGGGGGCACACAATGGAGTCCTGCACTTTAAAATTTACCATTACACCACTGCATGTGACTGCAAAACGGTGGGGCATCTAGAAGGACTCTCGCCAGTCACATGGGATAGGGAAGGATCACCATATGGGATGGGGAGGAATTTTAAAAGGAACTCTGCCTAAGCTGTAATACATCTGGAGCTTAACTCCAAGTCGCCATCCATCTTTATTTTCTAATCTCCAAGAACTCAATGAAAGACAGAAGAGACAATCAAAAGCACATTTAAAACGGAGGGTTTTTTTTTTGAAAAAAATTAAAAAATGAAACTAAAAATGACCATTTTTTCTCATTGCTAGTGGCAGTTAACTTTTACCCAGCTAGTACTAATGGCAATCTGATTCTCTACAGTTGATATGAAAGAAAACTGCACTATTTTCAATGGACTTCACTCCCAAGCATTCAGCTGGATACAATTCTCAGAGGACTAACACCTCCAAATACTCTTGGATGGATGATTACACAAGAAACTCCCCAGATAGCTATTTCCAACAATCCCCACTAGTTTCTCTGAGCCATCAAGAATATATGCAACCACCTGAAAGTACTGATATTCAGAAGCAGACTACTGAATTTATTGCTGCTTTACCCTAAACACAGAACTATGGATAGGGCATCATAGACATTAAACATAACTTAAGGTTTGCTTAATTACAGCAGGTTTACTTAAAAAAATGCAACTTGAAAGCAAATAATTCCATTTTGAATCATTTGGTGTTTTCAATTTACTTGTGCACAGTGCTATTGTTTGTTCCCTAGGGAATATACAGACCAAAATAAAACAACCAATTCCAATTGCCTGAGCAGACCTCAGGATCTGAACTGAATTACTGGCTTAGAGAGAATTTTAAGTCTTTTGAGATTACAAGTCAACAAAGGCAAAAGGACATAGAAAGCCTTAACTGCATGGGAACAGAAAGCTACATCTGCACTGAAAACTAGATCCTGATGGAAAATGAAAAGTAATAATTTGAAATATTATTGCCTGAAAATAGATACACTGCCATTCCCCAATCACTAGTAGAGAAGACTCAAGTCTTTGGATTCTCAGTGCTGGTAGAGAAAGGAACACAGTCACCCAGGCTTGCTCATGCAAATTTATCAGGACTTATTATTGTAAGGATTATGGTGTTAAATGTGATCTATATAGAGTGCTTCTAATGTTTTTCTTCTATTTTCTTCCTTTGTAAACAACTACAAAGTGTGTTTGGGTCTTATTACTGAATGACACTATAGTTGTATATACATCTACAAAATTCTACAGCACTTCTACTATATACAGAGATTAAGGGCAGGGAGGGAATGACAGCAGAACCAGGGGATGTGTGGTAGCAGGGAAGGAAAAGGAAAAACAGAAGACTGGGGAGAACCAAGAGAAAAAGCAGGAAAGCACCAAAGTCTCCAGTTGTGTCACAAGAGTATGGTTTGAGACTGTGTTCTCTGGGGCCTGAAATAGGGCTGCAGGAAAGGAGCAAACCCCTTGGTGGGTTGGCAAAGTACTTCACTCATTTGCAAAGTTGCAAAGTTTTTTTTACTTTGCTTGCAAAGTTTTTTTAAAAACAATATTTCAGAAACTTTTCGCAACCAACCCAAAATTGTCTTGCGATCCACTGATGGTCCCAACCCACAGTTTGGGAAACACTGGTATAATGCTTAATGAAATATTAATTGCTAATAGGCAAAAAATTTTCTATTTTCCTCTCCAAATGTCTAAAACTCTTTAGGACACTCTTTATCGGAGTAGTTCCCATACTGCTCTGCAACCACATATGTAGATTGAGACAAACACACACAAATCCTCCCACACAATAAGGAATATCTGACACAGGGAGAAAACACATAAGAATGGCTCTGCCAAAAGCACATACATTCAGCATTCTGTTTTCCACAGTGGACCATTAATTGTCTCTGGGAAGTCCATAAGGACATACATACCTCACTCCAGGTATCCATGCTTCCTTATAATGGGTATTCAAAGGCATGTTGACCCTGAACCTGAAAGTAGCATACAGTCATAATGACCAGTAGCCATTGTTAGACCCGCCCTCCATGAATCTTTCTTTAAAGCCATCAAACCTAATAGTAACTACCATGCAACTGGCCATTCTTCTATATCAGGGGTGCCCAAACCCTGGCCCTCGGGCCACTTGCGGCCCTCAAGGACTCCCAATGCGGCCCTCAGGGAGCCCCCAGTCTTCAATGAGCCTCTGGCCCTCCAGAGATTTGCTGGAGTCCACACTGGCCCAACGCAACTGCTCTCAGCGTGAGCGTGACTGTTGGACCTCTTGCGTGAGCTGTGGGATGAGGGCTCCCTCCACTGCTTGCTGTTTCACATCTGTGATGCAGTAGCGGCAGCAAAGGAAAGGCCAGCCTTGCTTTGTGTAAGGCCTTTTATAGGCCTTGAGCTATTGCAAGACCTTCATTCATTCATATAAGTTCATCTTTATTATATACGTTTATGTAAACGTATGTAAATTTATTCAAATTTTAAATGTAAATTAATTCTTTTTTTCCCGGCCCCCCGACACAGTGTCAGAGAGATGATGTGGCCCTCTTGCCAAAAACTTTGGACACCCCTGTTCTATATGATCAAATGCCCCATGTTAATCTATACATGCACAGACAGTGTGTGTACATGTAACTATTCCCCCCTCCCCCCAGGAACATATAGTATCCCTGGCTGTTGTCTTTTTCAAGCAAGATCATATTTGCTGCTACAGGATCCCGAATGTGTAAATCCAGGGTTGGCTCATTGATGAGGTCAATAGATATGGTTGCCTCAGACAGCAGATTAACGTCTGCCTATCTGCCTACTTGCCTCCTCTTCCCACTACCTGGATCGGAAAAGGCCGAGAGGCACAGAAAGGAAGAAGAAATGTGGGCAGAACTAAGGTTGGCATATAATTGATAAGGGGAAGTATTTGGAATGCCACTTTAGGAGTTAGGAGGTCTTGGATCAGCCCTGTCTAAATTTATCTTTCACTTGCCAGCAAATTTATCCAGCACTTGCCATCTACTATTCTACTTTTCAGTGTATTTAACTGATAGAGCAACATAGCCTCATCTCATCTCCACAGCTGCGACCACATAGGAATATGAAAGCTCCTTATATAAAAACATAATTGCTACAAGGATTGGGTCCTGAGTTAGTGCGGGATTACTCCAGGGGATGGGAACAAATGTACCCCCAAGGAGGTCTCCGAAGGCCAAAACTCCCTCATGGGACTCAGCGGGGACTGTGCATGAGGTTAGGTAGGAATGGGTTATTAACTATAATCTCTATCTCATGTTCTAAAAATTTAATCTATTCTGGTCTTGTGGGGAAAAAGTAGATTAAAGGTTTCAAAAAAAAAAATCAGTGAAAAGTACAATTCCGAGTTGTAGTAGTAAGATAATAGTGTGAAAAAGGTACGAATTTGCACCATGTTATTAATAAGAAGATAATTCAATTAACAAAAACATTTAATTAATGAATATTCTGAATGTTATTAATATATGCACAAGTCTTCACACCAAGAGGTCACTGCATGTGTTAAAAGGAGAAAGATATGGGTTGTTCTTCAACCTTTAATTAAAATGGTAGTAATGTCACTACAATTGCATGAATACAAAGTTCAGAGCCTTTTCATATTTTTCAACTTTCAATTAAATAATTTTTAGAAATCTTTCTACAATAAAATAAAGTTTATATGTATATGTATTCTGTGACAAAATATATTTTATCTGTAGATTTTTGACAGACAGCAAATCCAAAATAATTCTAAGAACAAAATGTACTTTGCAGAGGGAGCTTATTTCAGTCTAAGAGCTAAATGCATTTTCAGAAAGGCTTACATTTTCTTTGGCAATTTATTTTATTGGCAAAGCATATTTCATCAGATATTGCACTGCATTTTGCAGACAAATGCATGTTGTCAAACATCCTATTTCCTTTGGTGGATGAAAAAGGTTTGTTTTTCACATCCTTTTCTACTCTGGTGAATACAGTGTATGCCATAAAACAGTAGGTTATGCGGAAGAAATACTTTATTATAATTTTGTTATAGTTCTAGAAATATAGAGAGTGGCAGGCAGAAGACAGACGTGGGATATGTTTAGAAAACATTAAAACTTAAGTGCTTTATGCATTTGAATATAGTGATTGTGAATTATTTCCTTCTACTTCTGTTTTCAAAGGGAGGAAACACATATTTTCTATTTTGTCAAGAAAATCTCAAATCACTTGAAGAAATGTTCTCATGAATATTCCTGTATTGAAAACAGGTGAAGCATAGAACTGTGCAGGGTAGACTCCAGGATTCTTATTCAATAAACTCACAGCAACACAACATGACAGAGAAAGCCAAGTTACGAGACAAGACAATTTGAGCTTTACAAAAAGTCAAGACAATTTGAGCTTTACAAAAAGTCAGAGAACTCGAGCTACTTAAAATGCAGGAACTGTACTAAAAAGTACAAAATAAAATCTATAAAATGTGTTCCTATGTAGTATAACAGCTCTACACCTTTTTTTAACAACATGATATAATCATTTAAGAAAGGTTGTAGATTTATCCCTCCTTATAAAAGATCCCTATAAAAGATGCCCATTATTAATTTTCATGTACTAAGCAGAAAGCTAGCTAGAAAAAGGTTATCCATCAAAATATTGCATGATTGTTCTACATTGTTCAACAACAAACTCATCAAAAACAAAGTATAACCTGAAATGTATATCTCCATGTCAAATGTTTACTTGATATTTTTGTACAGGGTCGCTATTTTAGATTGTGTTTGCAGACTGCTTACGGAATGACAAACGTGTGGGGATGACAAACTAGAATGTTTCTAGTTCATTCTCTGTTAATGCAAACCAGTCAGCCACAGGCTGGTCATATGAACTTGTATTTGACGATAGATTCTTGAAAGAATCATCTGAATCACTGATCACTTTCCTGCTGGATCAATCCACAATCGAGTTGGATGCTCATACTAGTTGCTGTGCTACTAGATGGGTCTCCATTCATATGATCACCTAGCAAGCTTCCTTGTGTATTGCTTGGGACCAAGTCCCACCATTTGTTGGCTTATGCCTTAATTTATATATTGTCTATATTTATTAGAACATGCCTGCTGAAAGTGTCAGCAATGCCAGTTTATGCTTGTGTTAACTTATGTTCTGTTTCCTGATGCATCCAGGTCACAAGTTTGCCCTGGTGTAATAGCCATACAGGGGGTCCCCTTTATAAAATGGGATTAGGGATCGGAAAACTTGGATTTACAGCGAAACAACTTATAAATTGAAATTTTCCACCATAAGAATGATGTAAATAACATGTGTACATCCATTCCCTTCACTGAACTTACAAAAGGGAATTATATCCCATAAGACACCATGGAGTAAGATTTCCTGATGAATTGGCAGGGGGTAATCTGGGACCATCTGTTGCCTTCCTTAGCCTGCTGCCTTCGTGGAGTCCAGACCTGCTGTATTTTCTTCTCGTACTGTAACACACAAGGGAAGGATTACCTCTCTCCCTTGGTGTCCAGCAATATCACTGCCTCCTCCTTTTCCTCCTTTAATGGCTGGCCGAAGGAATGCTGGGTACACCATTCCCTCTGTGGCCAATAAAGCATAGGTGGTGGAGCTGTATACTGCTGGAGAGAGGTAAGCTATCACCATTTTCCTCTCAGCATCCAGCACAGCCACCTCCTCCTCTAATGGCCAATGGTGGGGAAGGAGACACTTGCTTTCTCAAAGCCCTCAAAGATTCCCTTCTTGTCTCCGGCCTGGAAAATTGGGGGGGGGGGGAAGTTAGACAATGAGGAAGTATGAAAAAGAAAAATCACAAAAAACTATAGGATAGGCCATAAGGCAGGGTTGTTCTGGGAGGGTAATAACCACTCCCACTGGAGAGAGTGATACAAAGATGAAAATCCTGCCTACTGCTTCAGGAGGTCTTCTGCTATCCCAGAAGGTCTGGAACTATGCCCTTCAAAAGGCATAGCAGAACAATAGCATTCTTAAACAAGTGAGAACAATGCATGCAATAATATGCATGCTTTCATAAACCACACCCCGTTGGAATCAGAAAAAAAGGATGGCTGCAGCCTCTGCAGCCAGCCCTTGAAGCTGCAGGAATATTGCCAGATAGGAAAAAGCAGAAAACTTGCATTCAGTTTCCCCCACCAAAAAAAGATATGCACCTGGTCATTCAGGTGTAATGGGGCTAGCTAGGCATGTGTATAACTAGCAGCTTTCAGGGAGCTCACCACTCAGGGAGCACACCACTTCAGGCATGCCTATCTGAGGATACTTTGTACTGCATGTGCAAAATATTTAAGATGGAAAAAATATCAACTGAGATAGAGTTTACAGAGTTTTATGTTCTTAACAGCCCAGTCCTATGGCAAAGTTATGACAGCCAGTTCTGCTGTCATAAATGGTGCAGACGCAGCACTGCCATAGATGGTGCACTAATGCAGAGCACAAGGGAACCGCCAGAAGAAATGACCAGCAGATACCCGCACGCGCAAACGGTCCACTTAGTCTTCTCAGAAGAGGTAAGGCACTGGAGGGGGTGGATCATAGGCAGGGAGGGGGATATTTGGAGTGGAGAGGGGGCTGGGGGAGGGATCTTGGCAACAAAAGAACACACCAGATCCTGTCCCTGATTCTCTAACCTGCTCTGCTCCCTTCCCTTCTGCAAACTAGCTGGTATGGGTCCAAGGAGACCCATCTCTTGCTGGCCATCTGATTGCCACCCCCATCATACAGCATGCGCTCCATTGGCTCAGTTTCATGCTATGCATGCAGTAGATGGCTATAGTAGTGCTTGTAAGTAAAACAGGATTACAGCCTAAGTCTTACTGAACCAATGGACTTATCGCTAAGTAAACAACATCATTTTCAAACACCTCTCGTTATAACTATAGGATGGATTTTGTATGAGGTGTCATTAATTAACAAGCAATATGCAAAATCAAAACAAATGTCTGATATAAATCACAAGCAGTAAAGACCACTATTCTATTTTTGTTGCATAATAAAATGTCCTGGTGATGAAACTGGACACTACTCAACTATGTAACCATAGGGATATACATTACCACCAGCACGTATGGCAATGTTTTCTGCCCTCATTATCATTCTAAGATTTCTGACTAACAAACAGCAGTTAGCCAGTTCACAGAAACTAATTTTTATTATTTTGAAACTGCTACTTACTTTGGAATTAATGACTAAGAGAATATAAACAGATGTCTCTGTTACTAAGGAGACAGAATAGAAAACAAAGTAAGGAAATAAAACCATATTCCATATTCTAAAAGGAGAAAGCTTACTTGATTTTGTATTAATTTTAGGCACAAAAGAGTGTCTTGTGCGTTACAGGTCTTCCGATTAGACCTGTAGTAAATATAATTACAGGGCAGGACAACTAATGCCTATACCAGTGGTTCCCAAACTTTCAGGGAGTTTGGGAACAGCTGTAAGTACAGTTGCCACAATCACGCTGCTGCTGGGGACAAAAGCAGCACCAGCCCTCTGAAGGATGCAGGGAGCCAGTGGATCCCTCTGCAGGACTCCCCAAGTCTCAGAGAAGCTAAAAAATAGTGATTGCAATCCACTTCTGGTTTCGTGATCACAGTGGGTCACAATTGCTGTTCTGAGGCATGGGTCCATAGAAGGCATGGGTCCTGAAGATGGGTCCATAGGTTCCCTGGACCCTCCAGAGGGCCAGCACTGCTACAGGTAAGTAAAGAAACCCCTTTTGTCCCTGGCAGCAGCACAATCATAGCGATCATGTCCCTGCCTTCGCCATCCCCCCATTCCTTAAGGGGCAAAGAGACAAGGTTTCCCTGTCTGCAGCGAGGACTTCTAGCCTATATGTCTGTCAGGTGCAATACTGAATACCTACAAGGGCTTCTAGTCAGAACAATCAAGAGAACAAGCCAAAAGTTGGTCATGGGGAGAGCTCTCTTTACAAATCAAATGGAGATAAAAGTCTATGCTGATAAGTGTAAACTGACAGCAAATGACCACCCAGGAACGATTTCAAAGCATTTGCACCCACATCAAATCTTATATACCATTTTGTTGCCTGCTCTTCCCAGTCTGAGTCATAATTTTGGAATTCATCATAAGGCCTTGTCTCAAGGGCTCAGCCCCAGTGACGCAGACTTCCTCAGGAGCAAGGGGTTCCTTGGGAATAGGGGAGTGGAGCAAGTACTACCTGGATCCAGTCCCCAGGCACGGGTTCCCTGTGGAGGGCCTGAGATCTCACAAGATCTCAGGCTGGTAACATGGCCAGAAAGGGTGGGGCTGGCTGCTGGTTTCATAAGGAGCATGGCCGCTGTAGGAAGAGGTCACTCCTCCTTGGGCTCCTGCTTAGAGAGGGCATAAGAACATAAGAGCAGCCCCACTGGATCAGGCCATAGGCCCATCTAGTCCCACTTCCTGTATCTCACAGCGGCCCACCAAATGCCCCAGGCAGCACTAGGAAGCGAAAGTGGCCCTTGGCATGTCCTGCTGCCCTTACTCAGCCCTGAAGGGGTCGGAGAAGCTCTGACCAGGGAACCTAGCTTGGGGGGGGGGGTTTCCTGGCTGTCTTAGAGGGTGCAGGAGCCTGATCATGTTGGTGGACCCCCCAGCCATACCAAGGGGCTGCCACCAGCACCAAGTCAACCATTGAGGCCCCCCAGTCACCCACTGGGCAACATGTATTCAACTGCAGGGGAAGGCGTCACCCCTCTGCTGTGGCAATTTGCCAGACTACTGCCAGGGCATTCAGATCAGGGGTCCCCAGTCCCATCCGCTAGCCAGACCAACAGGTCTGGTGGAAGGACAGATGCCTCATGGCCCTAAGGGCCACCAACAACCTCACCCACCAGGGGTTCTGGCACCCCATATTTACCTGGGCTGCAACAGTGCCACCATTCGTGCTATGAACTGTGATCAGGGGGAGCCATTGTGATGTATCAAGATCCCCCTCATGAATGTAAAATCCCTGACCAAATTAAATTACATCTCAGCCTCTCTTCCGAACTCAACATCTCCTTCCTTGAAGCAGTAAGTTCGAGAAGACCCTAGGCATGTGGGGGAAGCCCTGCCCCTGGAGAGGAGAGGCAGGCCTAGGCCATGGATATCACAGGCATATTCAGTTATTTGTCCTCATGGGAAGATGAATGCATGTGGGCTTCATAAGAATGTGCTGAACTAGCCCTACCCCTTGTCATCCCCATGATCAGCATTTGTCTGCAGTGAAAAACACTGACACTTATCACAATATGATGGAGGGTAGGCTGCTTTGTACACATCAGGAGTGTGGGTGTGTGTGTGGGGGGGTTGTGGTTAGCACAGTGCTTTCTGGTTAAATCCATATGCATTTATCTGGGGATAAACTATAGCCTTCCTTGGATTCCATGGCCCTGAATTATTTTATTTGTTGCTGAGCTACTTTTCTGCAAACTACACAGTTTGGTATGGGAATATGCATTCTTGCCAGCTACTTGAAATACTGTCTTGGAGCACTTACAGACAGGAATGGGTTTAATCTCAGTTTTGAACATGGATGTTAATAGTAGCTTTTTTAATCTATGATCCTAAAGAACACATGTTTCGTTTTGAAATACTTTGGCTAAATAAATATGCTATCTGCTACAAGCTGTTAAACTTTTCAAGTGACAGAGGATTTAATCAGTCTAGTGACCTTGTCTTCAGAGGTACTGCTAATGTTTTAGGCATACACTAATTATGTCAGATAAATTATATGCCATTCTCTAAGCTTCTGGACATCTACATGAAGTCACTGAGTGAGGTCATCTAGAGATTTGGGGTGAAATGTTATCTGCTCAATTTCTCCTTTTATTCAGACTCCAGGGTAGAAGTGCTTAATCAGTGCTTAACCTGGAAACTGTACTGAACTAGATGTGGACCAATAAAGTGACAGATAAGACAGAGATGGTTTGAGTAAGCATTATGTTTTACCTGGGAGGTGGGATTCTACCTGTTTTAGACAAACTGCTCTCCCACTGAAGGCTCAAGGGATTGTGATTAGATCTGGTGGTTATTTTGGATGCCCAGGTGGTAGTAGTCACATGAGGCATTTTCCAGTTGCTTCTTTTGATACATCAACCATGACATCTAAGAACAGAGGGAGTCTGGTCACAGTAATCTATGCCCTAGTACAGCCATTTTCAATCACTGTGCCATGGCACACTGGTATGCCACAAATGGTCTGCAGGTGTGCCGCAAGAGTTTGGGGGACGGCCATTTGTTAGTAGGGCCAATGGGGATGTGAGCTCCCCACCAACAGCACAGTGTGCCATGTCAATTGTCAAAAAACTGATGGTGTGCCTTGACAATTTTAGTACCTTGTCAGTGTGCGATGAGA
This sequence comes from Tiliqua scincoides, assembly GCF_035046505.1. Lineage (NCBI taxonomy): Eukaryota > Metazoa > Chordata > Lepidosauria > Squamata > Scincidae > Tiliqua > Tiliqua scincoides. Next base: position 173,118,065 of record NC_089822.1, on the reverse strand, counting down.
GGAAAAAGATTGAAAATCACTGTCCTAGATTCACTTCCCAAGTCATATCTCCCAATTGGGAACATAATAGTTTCAGTAATATACCATAATAATAAAGAATAGATATGGTTGCAATCTTACATATATATGCTGGGGAGTACGCTCCATTGAACTAAGTGGGGCTTACTTCTGAGTAGACATGCAAAAGATTGTGCATTAAGAAAACTCCAATCTGATCCTCTTCTTCTATAATAAGACCAGTTTGTGTAAGGCAATCCAACAATTCCATGAAGTTATCAATATGCTGCAGAGAATTTTCTCCTTCTTCTAGCCTCTGGAGAAAGATCTTATCTTTAACAAAGTGCTGGCATATATTTAAGGTTCCTTTACATCCCTTGGGCAGTACTTTCATTCTCAATGTATACTATATCAGCATAATTCACCCTATGGATGATCAGAGCCTTGGCTTTGTGATCCTGTTGCTGCCATGCAGCAATCGCTGCATCTCTGCTAACAGGGCTCTCCAGAGATACTTTAGAAATTCCTTTCTCTTCCAAAAGGTTTCCATTATGGATTTCCAAATGTTGCAATCATCTACAGTCAAAAGGGGAACTCCCTTTCTGAATCTGCTCCATTGAGCCATCCTTACTATCCCTTAATCCTTTTATCTTCTTTTGTGCCTCAGCAATCCAGGGTGATTAAACCCAATGCAACAGCAGCAAAAAGGACTTCACTACATTCAGTGCTCAGGATCAGTACTGCTTGTTGCACTGACCATCTGGGCCCACAACCTGTTGGCAGAAACAAGATGCCAAAAGGCACATTGCACAGGAAAGTCAAGATAGGAAGCTTTGCATAAAGCTTGTATTCAAATGTCAAAGTCAGTTTTATTTCAAGAAATACAAGAAGGAATGGAAGGGATTCTCCCAGTGCCATCACTGGGGAGGGTGCAAACCATACTGGGTAACACCATGGAGGGTGGTATCAGAGGAGGGTAGCTGGAAATGTTCTGCGTGGGCCAATGGAAAGGCAAGGTCTATTGGGCAGGAAGACCTGGACTCTGCATTAGTAAGTGTGGTAGACCTGGAATCTGGAGTCTCCCCTGTTGTAGGCTGATAAAAAGGCCAATTCCAATGGAAGGCCAGATCTACTGGAGGGGTTGACCTGGGTGGCGCCCTGGGAAGCCCAGGGCCCTTGAGACTTTTCTGGCTGTCGCTGTCTTCCCCCTTCCCCGTTCTTCCTTTCATCCACCTGTTCCTGATGTAACAACCTGTGTGTAGTCTAACCATCTCTTCCTTTTGTAGTGGCTAAGAACTGGGAGCCTCCGCTTTCCCTTGGTACATGCCACAGACTCCAACCACTGATATAGCTGGTCAAACACTCATCTAAATCTCTTTTGTTTTCAGGACTGCACCATTGCCACATGGGCAGAACAGTTATTTTTCCTAGAGTTCCCTGCGAAGTCCCCCCTCCAAGAGGGAAAGGTAGTTTTCTGAGCCACAATACACTTACCCCAAACAGGGCACCACTGCATGTACACTTTTGGTGTATCTCTCACAAACACTAAGTATGACCTTGAAAACTCCACAGCACGCAATAAAACGGTGGGTGCAGCCAGACCTCAGCAGCACCTGTTACTTGGCTCTTTTGGATAACTTGCAATGGAACAAGAGAAGCTGGTTGGCAATCCCACCAATTTCTTTATCAGATGTTGCTCTATCACTGATATTGTTCAATGAAATCATTGACTGGAACATACTTAATAACTAATAATTTTAGTAGTTAAACATTCCTTCTTCCCACCTTACTTGCTTCTTACCTCACCTGGTCAAAGAGTAGGGAGAGCTCATGAAAGGACCCTCTTTTGTGACCTGATGGCCCTTCCTGAACTTAATTGGGTGCCACTGTTGTTTTGAACCTTACAAAGGATGAAATAAAGAACTCATGACAAGCACTAGAAGCCAGTTGCTTCAACAACATGGACTCATTGATTGAATTTGGTTATGAAGCTGGTGAGGGCAGCCAGGGTTGGAGTTAGTGCTGCTAATGACTTTGTTTACTCTAAGTCAGGATGCTCCCAGGATATGACTTTTGCTCACAAGATTAAACATGCTGTGCAAGAAGATACAGCCAGTCATAGAATTTTCCAAGAACCAGGCAAGGGTTTTCCTCCAAGTCAGTCAGATAGAGTTGGAGAGGGGTGAATGATCTGATCATTAAAAGTGTGCCCTTCTCTGGGCCTGTGAATCTGATGTCTCTCACCATCAGTCCTGTTTTAAACTGCAGCACTGGTCTGCATTATGTTCTCCTAGCAGGCACCCAGTGTCACATACACATGTGTCTAAACATGCTGTTGGTGTTGCTCGGGGAGGGATAGCTACCCCCGGACAATCAATGTTGGGATATTGTAAGAGGTTGCCGCAGAAGCCAGAGAAGATTGTGACCAGGCTGCCTCCAGTCTCCTGGCCTGCCAAGGGATCCAGTAACCTCAGAGACAGGCAGGGGGATAGGGTTCCAGCACCCATGGCTCTTCCTCCCTGCCAGCATCCTAGCAGCTAGCCAGTCTCTTCCAGACTGCCCTCATCAGTAGTTAGCCTGGGGTTATATGGAGCACCTCCACCCTCTTGCTCCACCCCTTCCTCCTGGTCAGCTGCAGAAGCCTGGCCTGACAGCTTCCCAGCACCCTGATCCTCTTTTGCCTCTCTAGTGCCTGGTAACAGCAGCTCTACTGCCCTTGCCCTGGGTGTCAGTTGCCCGACTGGGCTTCTCCCTTGATTGCAGAGGGACCAGCCTGTCTGCTACTCAGGAGGGAGGGGCAGGGCGCCAATGCCTATGGTCAGAAGCCATGGAGGAGCTGGCTGCCCCACTGCCAGGCTTGTCATTGCCATAGTTGTCTTTGTTCCTCCAGCAAATAGACAATGGCCAGCCCTCCTTGTGGCCAGCCCTGCTGACAAAGCAGGGTGGCCCCATGTCACTGTTACCTGCAGAGCAGGAAAGCCATCCGGTTGGAAGTATGCTTGTGTTGGGTGCCCGGGGTGAGCGGGGTCCCAGGTCGGATCCTGGAAATACGTCTCTCACATTTAAATAAAAAAGCTTGTCAGACAACAACTGTTAGAAAATATGATCAATCCTTTTTGGGGGGGAGGGGGTTGAAAAGGAAAGACAGAAAAATCACCATTCAGGATTTTTATAAGCCAGTTCTGCCCAACATTGCATATACACAACAGGGATCAAATGTGTGGGCAAATGTGTGGGCAAAGGAGCTGGGCAAAAATGGGTTAAAGCAGTCACATTAAATATTCATTAATTAAATATCTTCACAAGCGAGAGGAAGGAAAGCATATCACTTAACATTATTCTGAAGTCATAGCATAAGATGCTGCTCCAATATGCTTGTCACATTTCTGACCTACAATATAATTAATCAAAGTGCTGGATGAGATTTGCATATAACACCCAAAGCTCACAACAAAGTCAATCCTCCTATAAGTATAGGTGGTCCACCCTAGAAATAGGACAGGCAGAAACAGAAGTACTTCAGCTGTTGCTGGATATCAGAAATTCTGTTGTCTTTGCCTTGGTCATATTTAAAAAAAATGATGCAGAGCTAAATTGTCATCACTGAAATATCAAGATGTTACATGTTGACATTTCAGACTATCAGATAAACACCACAACTAACTGTCCACCATTTAGTAGCTATGTAAATGTTACAGTAAATGTCAAAAATCTAGTAAATGATTTGGAGAATGAAAAAGTGTTGCATTACCCACTAAAACGTATGGTTGCAGGCAAGTTAGAGCAGGTTTTTTCTTTGATCCTCAATGGATCTCATCAGAATACTTGAAAATACAGGATAAGTTTCCTTTCCGTTGTCAGTTTCACTTTGCTAAGTAGAGTTATTGAGCACTACAAATTAGCTTGGAATCCTTTAACAGCTATCATCTCTCTTGTAAGTAGCAATTGGCAAACATATAATGGAGACATTGCAACACTGGTTGGTCAGAACTTGAAAAGTAACAGATATGGTAAATACAACTTAGGCTACAATCCTGTATGCACTAACTTGGAAGTAAGTCCCATTGAACTCACTGCTTTTGAGCAGACCCACTTAGGAGCATGCGGCAAAAGTAGGAGAAATGAACAGTCACTCTGCAAGACTTAGGGTCCCCAAATACAAGCTTTATATGAATATAATATTTTACATTAATACAATAAAACCATTATTTTATTGGTCTGTTCATAACTTAAAACTTAGATCAGAACAGCCAGTTCTTGACAACTAGCACTATCACACCTGCACAAAAGCAGTAGCAAAGGGCATACTGTGTTGATGCAAACACAACATTCTGTAAGTGGGACATCCACAACTAGAGATGTTGTGTGTACTGCATTTTCAATCTGGCATGACAATAGATAATTGTGTACCCTTTTTTTGCAAGAAAAAAGAATTAAAATTCTAATTGCTATTGCAAGAGTCATTTCTTAAAAACAGTGGTCATTTGAGCCCAAAATATATATTAAATCTCAGACAAACACTGATGGTAAGCCAAGATTTGGGAAAGGGGTTTTTTTTACATTCAGGAAACACTTCTTAATAAAATATTTACTTTTTTATGCAAAATGTGTCATTTTTGCCTCCATCTGTTTCCTGAACCATGTAAAGACAGAATCCAGAGGGGAACCCTGCATGAACCAAAATCAAAATTCCACACTGGCTTAGTTCTGGTAATACCAAGAACAGTTCAAACAAACAAGGGGTCTTAGAGAGTTTCTGGAAAATGAAACTTTGAGACTGGCAAGGCTTCAGATGAAGGGAGCTCCACAATTTGGGGGAAACCATGAGCAATATCCCTTTCTACATTCTGTACCAAAGTTATACAATTTTCTAGTAAGCTACTCACAGCCCAATCATATCCGTTAACCCCCACTGATGCAGCAGCGCCAAAACAGTGACTGCTGCATCCTATGGTGGGGGGCATTCCAAAAGGTCTCCTCTGGGCAATGGAATCACTGTTACCTTATTGGGGAGTAAGATTCTGCGGTGCGGGGGGGGGGGGGTTCTCCTGGGACCTGCGCTATATAAAGAGCTGGTGCAGGTCTGTGTGAACCTGTGCCACAGGATTGGGTCTGGGAAGGGAATTAGGGTATCGACAGCCCTGATCCCACCTTCTTCCAGGCCCAATCAACCCACCCCACCTCTACCCTCCCTCTTTCCTCGTCCTGTTTTGCCTTCTTGAAACCCTCTGCCTATCCTGCTGACTTACCTGCTCCAGCAAATGGCGGGACAAGCACAAGAACAGGTAGGAAGGTACAGGCCTTCCCTCCAGCACTGCCAGCAGTGTGTCAAGTGTGTAAAGCAGTTGGCACTAGCACAGGAGTGGTGCTGCCATTGGGGTAGGATTCTTGACTGGGAAAATTATAAATTGATCCTGCCTAAACAACCAGTAGATTAGCAAACTGCACCTGCAACACATACAACTGTATACTTTACAGAGACATTATGCCCAGCCTCCACAGTACCATACTGTGCTGTCACAGTACACTTATGGCCATGCAAACAGAATCTTATCTCAAAGAATAATTGTTCTAGCTGGGTAGTCCAATCCTGAGCTGCCTGGGGCGCGCAGGCTTAGCAGCACCGAGAACGGCTGCTGCCGGATCCTCCACGCTCTGGGCTACTGCGGGAGGCACCTCGAGAAAAGGGAACTTTCGTTCCCTTCCCCTGGGTAAGTTAAGCAGCCCTGCAATAGGGTTACCCACTTTACCACCAACCAAAAGGTTGGTGGTAAGGTGAAGGCGTCGTATAGGGTGCGGAGCCCTCCACGAGTGCCTTGGATCCTGCGAAGCAGAGCTCTGCGGACCCGACTCCCTCCCCCTGGCATGCCTCCCGCCCGCCCCTCCCCATGTCAAGCCTCCGCGTCACACCTCCCGCCTGCCCTCTCTCCGCCCCCGCCAGCCTTCCCTCTCCGTGGAACGCCTCCTCCCCGCCCCGTCCTCATCCTCGTCTACCATGCTGCGGCTTGGTGGTCTGGGAGACCACCACACCTCGGAAGCTGAGCGACTGCCCTGCGCTAACCCAGCATCGGCAGGCGCTGGGCTAGCACAGACGGGAACCCAGCGGTGAGGCTAGCAAATGTGCCTTATGGCACATTTGCAACAGTGCTCAGCAGCACAGGATTGGGCTCTTAGTCTTTATAGCTAGAAGGGATCCAGAAGCTAAAAGGTGCTGCAACATTGCCATTCAAACAACTGAGGTGAGGAGACAGAAGAGGAGGAGAACTTCCGGTATTTTTTGTTTGTCTGAAATGGTTCAAAAATACTCTTCTTAGTGCTAACATAGAGTTGCTTCGAGATATAGCATAATTTGGCAAAGGCGAAATTATCCAAGTAATAAATAAACAGTAATACAGGGTATTAAGTTATACATTCAAACATTAAGAAAGAAATTGTCAGTAGAAGAAAATTAACAATACAGAAGTGCTACGTAAGCTGTGTGATAAAATAAAGAAAATTTTTATGTTAAGGGAATATTAGCATATAGTGATTTTCAACAAAAAGTCATTCACAAACCATTATCTAAGAACAGACATCCACGGCAATTTGCATTCAACACCCATAAAATTCAGAATGTTTGTGCCTATTTTGGCAAATATTGTTTTAGCATTAATAATAATTAAATATTTTAAAAGTTCAAAAATCTGATAATCTTCAAGTGTACTTTTGTCTTGAATTGTGAATTGTTTCCCCCCCCCCCTTAATTTCTATTATTCTCCACTATAATATGTTGGCTCCATTATGTACTGGGAAAGTTTTTCCCCCCAGAAGGTAATGGGAAAGACAAGGAAAGATTACCAAATGTCTGCATTTTCAGTGCAAATACTATAATTCTTTTCTTCTTCCTAAGATAAGGTTATTACTTTTTAAAAGGAAGGCTTCTCGGATTGGATTGCTTCCTTGACTCCGTTAATTAACAATACCTATATTCTGTTGGACATGCTTGTACTTTGTTCTCTTTTTAATATGTGGTTTACATTTCATCTGAGTCTATTCAATAGTGTATATTAGGGGTCTCCAGTGTGAGAGCCACTTCGTATATCTGACAGAGCTGAGGGCCAGAAAATAAATTTAACTAATAAATAATAAGTAAATACATTCAAGATGGGAAGGGAGCATGGATTTTGAAAAAGGATTTGGGAAAGCAGAAGGCAAGAAGGATTTGTACAAGAAGAGGGAAAAATGGATTTTGAGAAGGAAAATTAGTTTTCGGAGAATTAATTTTTGAAAGGAGGACTATGTAGAGAATCAGTATTTGGGGAAAAACCTGATGGGGAAATTATTTGGATTGTGGAGAAAATTAATATGTCAGAGGGATAAAGAGTTGGGGAACAATTGAGTAGAAAGTAAAGTTCTGAGAATTAATTTATGAAGAGAAAACATGCTTTCAGTATGTACTGGATAGAGAGGATTGATTGGCCAGCAGACTGATCAGGGTATTGAATGTATCTGGAACTCCTTATTGAGGTTTACAAATGGTGTGTTATAATTTTAGGGGAGTTGAGAATCAGGCAAAAGTTACTCTTGTGTTTGCCTCTCTCTCTCCTTCTCTCTGTCTTCTGGGGTGATCTTTGGGGAAGCCTCGTTAGCAGAAGCATCTCTCCACACAAGGCTCTGCACTCCTGGTCCGTCAGCAGGTTGCTATGGGCCAGAACCTGAGATGGGAACTTGAGTCAGGTGACTTGGACTCGAGTCGTGAAAATGTGCTTTTTTTGCTGACTCATGGACTCGTGAGTCACACATGTAGTGACATTCCAACCAGCGACAGCCCCCATATGCGATGGTCACGCTGGTCCATGTTCACCCCCCCAAGTCTCCCCTCGCCTCTGGAGCCACCCCCCTCACCTCCAGAGCCGCGCTTTCCTTGCTTCCAGAGGCTCTTCTAAGCCTTGCAGAGGCAGCATGTATCCTCCAACTACTGATTTCCTGGGAAACCAGAAGTTATGTGTTTCTAGAAGACCGGACTCAAGTTGTGGAAATGCACATTTTTCGTTGATTCATGAAGTGTCACACACTTGGAGCCTTCCAGTCTCCAGAGAAACTGACTACTGATTTCCTGGGAAACCAGAAGTTATGAGCTTTTTTAAACGAAACAGCCAGTCTGAGCCTTGCAGCAATGACATGTGCGGCCTCTGTAAGGCTCAGAAAAGCCTCTGGTGGTGAGGGGATCATAGCTCTCCTCAGCATTGGAGGCTTGGGTGGTTTAATATGAACCAGCGGCAGCCGCTGCTGTCACTGATCACAATGTCACTAAGTGACATTCACCTATATATGTTTGTTCCAGACTTTTTAGGCAATGCTCAACTCACAAACATGTTGAATTTTAGAGAACATATCTCTAACCAGATTCTGGGCACTACTCAAATCAAGAATGACCTCTGCTCTTGTTGGCTCAATGACTAGCTGTTCTAACGTACAATAAATTAACAGCATCTAGAAATATTGTCTCTGTCATGATCTGAATGTGCATTTACCAGATACATTTGGTAAATGTACATTTACCAGATAAAAATCAAAGTTAGTATTCTGTGACGGCCATGAGCACAAAAGGAAGCAGCATTCTACATGATCAATTCAATATTAACTTGGTTTTTGCATGTAAAGTCAATTTGTTGAACAACCAGCTCTAGGAGCCATGCTATCTTTCCTGTCTTGAGTTGTTGCTAAGCCAGTCAACTTGCTTTTCTATACTGAAGACACTAACACAGAGTACAAAACTTACATAATTATAAAGATTGCCAGTAGGTAAGTAAAATATAGTTAAATTATGAGATGGCTTCCCAACAGTCTAGTTGTGAGCTACAAAGTACAGAACATTCATTTTTCTTGTTTATTTTGTGAAGTGCATTTTTATTATTATATTAGAAATATCCAGTTAACCCAATACTCTGATAAAACAAAGTTACTAATGTTCTCTATTATTTTAAATAAATGATTCAAAGAGAAATTATCCTCCAGGATAACACATCCTAAAACAGCAGTCTGATGCAGGGACAATCAAGATAGATGAATCTAAGAATATACAGGCAGGCTGAGATAAGAATAGAACTGTCCTTCCCAAAACAGTTTTATCAGATCCAAATGGACTGCCACATAGTGAGGATGATTTTTGGAAAAGAAAATGCAGGACAGTTTTTTTTTTCTTCACAAACCCCCCCCCCCAGTTCCTTCAGAGAACTAGAAAGCCGAGTTTTAAAAGCTCACATAGACAGATTATGAACAAAGATTTAAGAAAAATTGCATACTAAATAATGCCACTTACCAGAATGGTGGTTTTCCAGCACACTTCTTAATAGGCCTTGTAGAAATTGTCCACCCAATACAAAGTGGTGAAGGGTTCCAAAATTATTAGCCAATATAAAGCGACACGCAACTGCCAAAAGAGAAACACCAAGTGTAAGGTATGCAGAACAAATACCTACTTATAAGCAATGACCAGAACTTTCCATGCCACCTCCCACCCACTTTGACTGTAGTTTGTAGACTTTAACAGTTGTTCTCAACCAATGTAGTCTGTACACTTTGGATACAAAAAAGGCCTTCACTAATGGCCTACTCAGATTTCTTGTTAAAAAAAACACAAGGGAAGATGCACACTGCATTCCACAAGGCTCAGAATGCCTGTTTTGGCAAAAAGACACAACTGCCAGTTTCCTGGGAAACTGCAAGTCATGTGTTTTCACCCAAAATGCCCAGTCTGAGCATTGTGGAGGCACTGACCAAATGCGTACTGCCTCTGTAAGGCTGAGAAAAGCCTCCAGAGGCAAGGGGAACATAGCCCCCCTTGGCTTTGGAGACTGGGGTGAACAGGAACCAGTGGTGGCTGTTGCATATGCAGGCTGTTGCTGGTCGGAACATCGCTAAGCAAAGCTAACCTGTATTTGCTTTTAGATAGTATTAAACACGTTTAGATAGTATTCGGCATTTTCAGACATGACAAAATCAAGTCTTGAAAGCATATAAAAATTTTTAAACTACAGTGACTTCTTTTTCTATAGGCAATGTATAATATGAATGGGCTTTACTATACAGGCTGCAGTTTATGGTTCATTCTTTTCTTAGTTGTAATATGTTTTAATGCCTTGAGAATGTAAAGAAACTTAATGGTTTCTTTACATTCACAAGTCATTTAAACATATTACAGTTCAGAGTTAAGAAACTGCTCAGATCCTCCACTTAAAAATGACAAGGTGGTTCTCTATTCAACAGAAGAGATAAGAATGGAATCCAGCTGCTCACTGCAGGAGGTAACATGTAAATATTCTGTAATATAATTTGTAACATCAACACACTCAAGGCTTGATTCTTTTTAATTATAGCCACTTTACACCAGTGTAGTGCCACCATCTTTGCTAGTTACTCTAGATTCATACCAGCATAACAGAGGTGAATTAAGCCTAGAATAGCTTAATAAAATTTGTCATCTACTGTTATCTGCATTAATGGCATAAATAATCATATATTACTATTGTATTACAAGATAACAATATCACTGCAGATTAAAAGGGAAAACAGAGAGCTAATCAATTGTACAGTACATAATTTAAACATTTTTTAAAAAAACCAATTAACATTTGTGTGTTCTCTAAACTCAATTTATTTTTAAATAAAATAAATTCACAGGTAATTTTTTTAAGCACTATTGAGGGAGGGGGCTGTATTAATTGGTTTACTTCATTGCAGATCAGTTTGTTCAGTTTAACAAATATAAAGTCAATACAGAAAAACCTAATTATTTCATTAATTCAAAACTGGCATCTCCTTAAACTCCAACTTATCACCTCTGGACCAAATCCTAGAGGACTATAATGATTGAATGTTTTCCCATGAAAACATTTGCTGAATGTTTTCCCATGAAAATTTTGAGGAACGCAAAAGAGATTTCAGCTTTTATGCCTCTCAGAAAAAAAAAATCCAAATGCATCTTTCGAAAATAAAAACCACTGCACTAATTGCTCTTAGTCTTAACACACTGCACTGTGGGAATGCACAATGAAATTGCTGCAGTATAGTACAGGAAATCAGGAAGCATTCCCTCCTTGGCAGCACAGGAAAATACTATTTTTACTCCCAAATGAGAACAGTGCTGCTTTATCATTAGCTCCATAGCATCACAATACAATTTTGCTCATTACATGATATTTGATTGGGTGAGATCATATAGCAATTAGACAAAGAGGGGGAACATAGTGTCACTTCCCACCATTGCAAAATAGTTAACACATTCACCCTGGTTCTCTAACCTCCCCCAAAATCAACTAAAGTGTGCCCTGTTTCAGCTTAATTCATTGTTATTAATACACTTATTATGGAAGGAAACTTAACTAAAACACTCATTTTAAGTACGACTAAAATGACTTTACTATTTACTTGTCAATGGGATAATTTTTCTTTACACATCCAATTTTCCACAAGAATGCATTATTTAAATTTATATCGTTTCTATTTTGGCACATTTATTATCTTCTGGTTGCATGGCATCTGCTGATCCCAATCACTCAGCCATAGTTATCCCATAACTCAGCCATAGTTATAAGTCTAAAGGTGTCTCCCTCAATTCAATACATTTCCTAGAACAATGGTTCGTAAACCTTTTTAAACTGGCAGCTTCCTTACTCCACTGGGCCATTGGCCACAGCACCCCATTAGGGCTACAATCCTATAAGTTGTATAGGGTGGCAGATTTTTTGCGAGGATTCTGTAACTCTCCTCGCTAGGTTCCATGGTTTCTCAGGGTCCCACAGCATGCTGTTTGGAAAGCACTGCCCTAGAACATACATCTTCCATAAAGTTTAAAATACAAATACAAGTCCAGCCTATTTATACATGGATTTTTTTATACACGGATTTGACTCAACGTGAAAGGCCCCTGGAAATGAGAAAGAATGTGCTGATCCCTGGAGAAGGAGAAAAATGCATCCCTTTAAAATCAGTTTTAAAAACTGAACAGTCCTTTAACAACAGCCTCCTTAATGAGAGAGAGAGAGAGAGAGAGGGCAGCAGGCTAACAATCCATCAATCCTTCTCTCTCCTTCGAACCCCTCCCTTCCCCCAGCCCATGAAAGAAAGGTGACCATTTTGCATTGGTGAAGGGAGGGGCTGAGTGAAGTGCTGATGGATTATCTTCTTACTGACTCTTAGAGTCAAAGGGTCAGCAAGGCTGTTTTTCAATCACTGGAGCAAAGAAACTTTGTTTTTTAAATTGATTTGCTATAGTGCGTTTTTTAAAATCCATGTGAGTGCTTGGAACAGAACCCACTCGAATAATTAGTCTCAACCTGTACACACACATGCACGCACACACCTTGCTCACAATATAAATGTTAAGATTGGAAATATATGTATATATTGCTGCCATTTACAGCCCATTTTCTCACTCAAATTGGGGCAATCAAATCAGTGTTTGGCAATTAAAAACAATTGGTTATATTCTTAGGTTGCAATTAAGCAGGGTCAGGCCTGGTTAGTACTTGGATGGGAGACCACCTGGGAATACCAGGTGCTGTAGGCTTATACCATAGTCTTTCGAGACTGAAGGTTGCCAACCAATTCTTAATTCCAGCTGAGTGTATCCTAAATAAAGTATCCTACTCTGCTTGGGAATAAGTTCCGTTTAAGTAATAGTATGGCACTGTAAGGTTATTTAGTCATAAATAAGGACATTAGTCAAATGAGCTGGTGTAGTGGCTAAGAGACTGAGCAATGAATCAAGACTTCTCTGGCTTGAATCTTATCTCTGCCATGATCTCACCAGGTGATTTTAAGTAAGCTGCTCTTTCTTAGACAGCTATCCCATAATTGCAAACGGGGAGCTAAGACTAACTACATTCCTAAGCATATCTACTCAGAAGTAAATTCCATTGTGTTCAATAGAATTTACTCCCATGAAATCTACTATTAGTAAATTCTACATATTAAGTACTATTGAAAACAATTACAAATTTTCTTAGTCATGACGAAACTTAGGATACAACCCAAACACTGTGACAAAAAGACAAACAGCAATAACCACAGTAGCAGCAATAATAATAATAATAATAATAATAATAATAATAATAATGTAAAGCCTTCTCTGTGGTTCTTTAGTATCTATACATGAATGTCAACACCCAAGTATTTCTACCAGGTACTAAAACACTAGCAAATTAGATTGCATAAAGTTTAGACTTCTTTATATATAGAAAAGTTAAACCACAGCCAAAACTGGAACCCATAATAATCGACTGCTTTCCAAAAAATTTCTTTCCTGACAATATAATCGATTTATATGGGTGCATATTTTCTAGAGGTATGAAGTGCAGTTTTATTTTTTAATAAAATGAAGCTAATGAAGAAGATGGCTGTTCTACCTATTGCTTTGCTTTACTCTGTCAGAATCAGCTTAAGCCATTTCTGCATATATGCAACAGAGATCAAATGTGTACACCTGTGGGTGGGCAGAAATGGGTTAACTTAAGTGAAGTTTCTAGTCAATTATCTCCCTTGCCTGAAGACTTGGTAGGGAGAAGGAGTAAGGATGAGATACAAAGTTCTGATGGCATTTTGACACAAATGTCTCCGATAAATCAAATGAATCTATCCTATATACTGATTATTGGAGGGGGCACTATCCTTCATTATTACTTATGAGATAACTATCTCATAAGTAGTTATGAGATAAATCTAAGCTTGTGGGATTGTGTTTTTTGTCTGGCAGGTGAGGTTGTCTTGGCTTCCGTCAAATAGTTCATTTGAAATCTCTTTCCAAATATCGAACTCACTGCATCATCCCACCACATTATTCAAAAGTGTGTGTGAGACTGCTTGAAGGAGAGGGGAATGAATCCCTTGAGCAGGTAGAGGTCATTTGAAACAATTCTAAAAGGCTAGATCTCACATATGGAGCGCTCACGCGCGCACTCTCACACTCACACTCTTACTTGAAGAAAAGCAGATTGCCTACCCTACAGCAACCACAGACAGTGAGTTCATTTGAAATACTGTTTTTCAAAAAAAATCACACATCCCAGTATTTCAATCGTTTGGATACTCTAATGCAGTGTTTCTTAAACTGTGAGTCAGAACCCACTAGGTGGGTCGTGAGCCAATTTCAGGTGGGTCCACATTCATTTCAATATTTTATTTTTACTGTATCAGACTTGATGCTACCATGGTATATGACTGAATTTGGGGAAATGTTACAGACCTGTACTTTTAACAAGCTACTTATGCATATGCTTTTAACAATGATAGTAAATGGGACTTACTCCTGTGTAAGTGTGGGAAAGACTGCAGCCTAGGATTCTTAAAAATTTTCCTGTTTCATGATGTCACTTCCAGTCATGACATCACTTCTGGTGGACCCTGATAGATTCCCAGTCTAAAGGGGATTCCAGTGCTAAATGTTTGAGAACCACTGCTCTAATGCTTTCACATTTCATGCTGACTGACAGGGCAACAGAGTTGTTAAAGGCAGGAACAGCAGAGCTGTTTCCCTATATAAACCAGTGGAGAAAGAATGAGTGAATGAACATGATGATAAAATCAATGTTGATAAAATCAATGATGATAAAACTTTTCACCAAATGAACACAGTCATGAATGAAGCTTTCAGATAATTAAAATGAATGAAAATACAAAACCACCTTTTTTCTTGCACACCACTAGAAAGTACTGTATAAGCATCTTGCCTTAGCACACATTTGTAAACAGTGACACCTATGTAGTGGGCACTCTAGTTAATATTATTTGCAGTATCAAGCTCCATAAGATGAAGAAAGATACTTTTTCACAATATGCAATAGTCATGTTTGCAAACAGTGATACAACCACATAATTTAAACAAGAATGGTGGAAAAGGCAAGCCTCTGCTATACATGACATTACACTTCCTATCCCACCCACCAACATCAAACAGCTCTTACAGCCCAATCCTGAGCTCCCCAGAGCATGGGGCTGCAGCGGTGTTGAAAATGACTGCATGCTCCAGGCAGCTGCCACCACCTCCTCCTTGGGAGAAGGGGACTTTTTCCCCTTCCCCTGGGTAAAGAGAGTAGCACCACAATGGGTTACTCAATTCACTGCCAACCAAAAGTTGACTGGCAGTGAATCAAGAGCAGCCGTGTAGGGTGGCGAGTCCAACACGGAGGCTCTGGATCCAGTGGAGCTTTGCTCCTCCCCACCCTCTGCCTGCCTCCTCCCTTCCCTGAACTCATCCTCCCCACCTCCCCCCATGCCCCCACTTACCTGCCCACTACTCAGTGATCCATGCAACCACTGAGCGGCACACCCGGCGGTAGTCCAGCGTTGGCCAGCGCTGGGCTACCACCAATGCTCACCCAGTGGTAGGGCCCACAAACATGCCTTACGGCACGTTTGCAACAGTGCAGACCAGCATCAAGCCGGCGTGCACTGTTCACTATTGGGTCCTTAGTCATTTACCTATGTAAGACAAACAGATTCATCAGCCTATGTAACAGTCATGCAATAATATCTTCGCAGTCCTAACTGAAATAAGTATTGTTCAGTAACCAGTTACAGCACTTCCACAGTCATGTAATTTAGCTGTTTGACAGAAAGGACATTCTTACATTGGATACAACATTGAAAACCTACTGCAAACTTAATTTTCTCTCTTTGTTGGTCCTGCACATTGTTCTATAGTGGGTGCTACTGTCAAATAAGAGGTTAACATAAAGGAATCATGACTCAATTATCTAGCACTGGTTAGATACGCTTTTAAAATAGACAGAGTTCATTTCAAGATCATAGTCTTACAGCACAATCCTATACTGGTTTACTCAGAAGTAAGTCCAATTGTGTTCAATGGAATTTACTTTCAAGGAAGTGTCTATAAGATTCTACCTCATTCAATCAGTTCCTTGGGAGTGCCCACTTCCATCTGCAAAGGTTTCATTCAATTCTTCAAATCATGACACCCCTATCTCTGAGCTGAGTGGCACAAATAGCTCTGAGTTTGAAGACCCAATCCTATCCAACTTTCCAGTGCTGATGCAGCCACAATGCTGCCCCAAGGTAAGGGAACAAACATCGAGAAAGCTTCCATGACTGCCCCCCCCCCCGGGATACAGTGCACAGCCCATTGGCACAGCTGCATCAGCACTGAAAAGCTGGACAGGATTGGCCCCTGAATTATGTCGCTTCCTCTTGCTTCTGTTGGCCTCAATACATGGCTTGTGGACGGGCAACTCTGAAGCATCATGGGAGATGTAAAGAAAACATTTAGGGGAAATGGGAAGATGCAGAGACAGCTGCATATTTCATATGTGAGTAGCAGTTTGAGAAGTCAGGCAAAACAATTCCTATTTTGGGGTGGATGTAGGCACACTCACCTGATTCTACAAATGGAGTAAGCTTTTGTTACCACCCCCCCCCCCCCACACACACACACTTCTGAAGTCAAGCTGGTCCATGTTGGAAATGTGTAAGTGAGGCTAGAATACGCACTTAGATATTTCCTCTCTCTGCAAAATAGAAGCTGGGGCTACACGGAAATGAGCCTGTGTGGAGTCCTTTCCTAACACCTGTTGTAACCAGCAAGTCTTTAGAGCCTGGCAGAAACCCAATAAATAGGAAAGGTAAGCAGCACAATAGAGTATTCCTGCTTAGCTAGTTGAATCAAAGAAGACCTGAATCCTTTGGAAATTTCTCTTGCAGCATCCTCTCTACTGAGCATCTCCCAGACCTTTCAATTGTACAGACTGGCCCTCCTTATGTGTGGGTTTGGGACCTTCAGATTTCACGTAATAAGGGTCCTGACTTGGATCTTGAGAGCCAGAAGTGATCACATCTGGGAGGTGTTCAAAGATACAAGGAGGCATGTGGCCTCCACATGCCTCAGAAGGCCCTCTATAGGCTTCTGAGAGACACTTCTAGTTTGTCAAAAACTACTGGTGCAGAATCGAGGAGACCCAAACAGGGCTCAAAGGCCCGGAAGGGGGCAAAGGATGCAGTGGTAGCCTCTGATGCAATCCCTGCCCCTCTCCTGGACCTGAACCACCCTCTGGGCTGTCCTTGCCCCACCCAGAAGTTCGATTACTCTGGTCGGCAGGTGCAGCGGGTGCTTTACAGCACCTTTATAACTTACCCTGGTCGGCAGCTGCTTTACGGAACTTTCGTGGCCATGCAAGTGCCCACTCCGCCAGCATTAGCCAGCATAGGATTAGGTCATTAGTGGCATGTTATGATTTAAAGAAAATTCATGGGAGAAAATGTCAGGAGAATAGAATCTGTGATATTTGTCAAGCCATCCTCAAAATGTATTGAGCTAGATCTATAGAAATCTAATAGAAAGCAGGCACTAATCTGTCGGAATTTAAGAGACCTAAAATTTAAGACTCTCATTTGAAATGAGAGGTTCTCATTTTCCTTCTTTATGTCTATTTTAAAATAATTTTGCAGCCTTCTCAGTTTCTCCTACCTACCATCCATATCTATAGCCACTGAGCTATATGAGCAGTATCTATGGCTCTCCGTAAAGCAAGAGCTGCAAATGCTGCAACAGTGGTGCAACAGCAAATGCTGCAACAGTGGTGCCTACACATGTCTGCCCAACATGTGGCAGAACATTCCGTGCTCATATTGGCCTTATTAGTCACCTGCAGGCACACCATGGACAGTCCACAACCCATTAGATGTCAAGGTCTTCTTGATAATGATGGACGAACATCATCATAGCCACTGAGAATGTTTTCTAATTTGTGGCATTAAAATTAATTATTCTGTCCTAGAAAGAGCAAGGTTCATTCATCTGTATGTTTAAAAAAATGTTTAAAATTTTTCCCCCATTTGAATGAAATAGCTATAAATACTAATTTACTAGAAACATCTTTCATAATGACAACAGAAATAGCAGGTGTTGGTATACAGCTGAAGAAGAGGCAATATACGCAGACATCACTCATTTGCTGTTTTGGTTTCAGGCATCTTGACTAAAGGGAGAACATTTTGGAAATACAGGTGGGTCCTGTCTCGGATCCGGTATCCATGGTTTCACGTAACTGTGGATCTGCATCTTGCTTAACATTCTTTCTGAACTGAAGAACCGAACTTGCAAGTAACTAGCCTGCATGCTAGAGGGTGATTAAGAGGAAGCAGGAGTTCTTGCTTCCTGTTTGTCTCTCTGTAGCACACGGGCTTGGTTCTTCAGTTCAGAAAGAATATTAAACAAGAAGCACCTGCGCTGCAAGTGCTACTTCCGCAAAACAAAGGTACTTGTAATGAGTGCAGGGGGACACAGGGCAGTATTTATATTGCATTTCCCCATATCTGAAGTTTCCGCAGCTTCTGTGGGGGGAGGCAGAATGGAACCCCCTCAGATAAGGGGCCCACCTGTACTCCATTTGTACACAAAATGGAATGTGTTAATGTTGATCGGGCATGAAGAGCCAGCAGTATCTCCAGCACCTTTCCACATGGCCTCAACACGCCAAATGAGGTTACCCTGCACATGCCTGATCTTGTCTGATCTTAGAAGCTAAGCAGGGTCAGGCCTGGTTAGTATTTGAATGGGAGACCGCCTGAGAATACCAGGTGCTGTAGGCTTATACCATAGTCTTTCGAAACTGAAGGTTGCCAACCAACCAACCAACCTTTGCACTAAATGTCTTTAGCACCATGTTCTGACTTTAAAGCAGTTCCCAATGCGGAAAGAAAATGGCAACTGTGCGTTGCAACTGAAGTAGGGCATAGGATTGAGACCTCCATATCAATACTATCTTATAAAAAGTTATTCCTTTTAAATCCTCTAATTAAAGATATCCACCACCTCAATTCACTGAAGACCACTACTTATTTCTGTCATACTGCTTAAAACGTGAGTGTATAGTAGCTAAAACTCACTCATGCTTTGCAGCCCTAATTTATGTAATTTCAGAAGCCTTTAATTTAATTAAAACCTTGTAAAACTAAGCAGGCTTTGACTTCTTTTTCCATATTTGAAGAAGAAATATTTTCTCCTTTGATACTTTATTTTTAAGTAACTCATATCAAATTTATTATAGTTCACTGTCTGCAGAGAATAATAAAGACTTATTTTTAATTACTTTCACTTGCGAGAACTGGCTGATAGATATTCCATCACTGTTATGATCCCTTAGATAGATGGAAAAAAATACCCCTAAATGCTAACCCAAACAGATTTTTTAAAATGATAATTACTTGGTAAACAAGGGAATTGTAGCCAAATAATTAACTGAGTTCTGATTAAATTAATCTGAAATTAAAAAAAAATACATTACTGTCTACCTCTGCCTGCTGTAGAGTAACTGAGCATATCATTATCCAAGGTTAAATATCAAAATAGCACTAAATTGCATTATTTATCAAAAGGTATTTGACTCAAAGCAGACAGACTCTATACTTCCAACGTGGAGATGAAGTAGAAAAATGCAATTCTTATACTGTATACTATACTAGTCAGAGCGACATTAGGCTGTGTGCTACAGCCTATCTAAAAGGAAACAAAACAGGAGGTCATATAAGGAAGGTCACAGTAGGCAGATTATTTCTAATCTGCTTTAGAAATATTATCAGGACTTTGTTTTGAGGTCTAGGGAAAGAATCTTGGCAGGCTGAATAATAAAGCCAGGTGTTTTCCCTCATTTGAACTGATACATGCCCACTTCAATTTCATGTTCATTTCCTGTGGGAGCAGAGCTGTACTGTACTCAGCATCTAGAATCACAGAAGACAGGTAAAAAGCTTTAAATCATACACGCGCATACAAATACTCCCCAATGTTTCACAGATGAGAATAGGGACTGTCCTCTGGATGGAACCAGGGGCAGAGTCCAGCCATCGAGTGAGGTGGATGGAGAAAAGTAGCACCAACACAGTGCAGTCTCATAGTTCCAGATGACAAAAGCAGGCGATGCACACAATTGTTAGTGGTTAAATGTTGATAGTTTATATTCGGTATGACTGCAAGGCAAATCAAATACATTAACATATACACATGCAATACCTTGGCTTAGATGTTGTGATATGCTTGGGTAGCCCTAGTTAAACATTTGACTTTCCTCAAAATTTGAAAAGCAGCTTAGTGTGCTATGGGAATCTGCCACTCAAAAGAAAGAAGTCAGAGATTTCACTGGGTCTGCCCAAGCACATCACAGAATCCAAACCAAGAATTAATCCAATACTCTGTTAAGAAATGTTATAGTCACAATATTCAAAGGGCATTGGTTCCATTTTATAGCTGAAAAACATAGCAATAAATGACTAGCCACATTTGCAATTTATCAGTAAATTAAGAGGGTGAATAGAGGGTGAATGAGGGCGCAGTCCTAAATGTGCCTTATGCCGGCCCAAGTCTCTTGGGCTGGCATAGGAAGGTTGCAAACGTGCCATAAAGCAAGTTTGCACTTCTATGGGAGGAAGCCGCATCGGCGCATGTAGATGCGCCAACGTGTGGAGGCCAGCAGAAGCCTCCACGGTGGCTTCCTTAGGCGTGGAATGGTAGGTGTGGGTGGGGTAGGAAGCAAGGGGGAGGCATTTCTGGGCGGGGGGAAGACGGGCATTGGGCGGCCCCGGGGGCGGGCACACGGAGAGCCCGGGGCAGGGCTGGGACCTGGCAGTTATGCCGGATCCCAAGCCCTGTCCCTGCGGAGAATGTCCCTCCAGAGACCCATGGGGGCGAGCAGCTTCCCCTTGCCCCTGGCTGAGCCGCTGCAGCCAACAAACCTCCTGGCTTGCCTGCTCCAGCGCAGGTTTGGATTGTGCCCTGAGTAAAGGATCCACAAGTCCAAGCTGGATCAAAGTGATTCTCCCTCTCCCGATAGTGCTTTAAGACTTCATGGAAAGCTGTGGCCATACTAGAAAGTTGTGGTCATGCTAGAAAGTTACGGGAAAGGGGAAATTTTTTTTTAAGTCTAACATTTTTACTTTGACCACTTAGCAATAAATTTAGGGGGTTGAAGGTTGAACAAATGATACTACTTACTCCAGCTCATTTCATCTGCAGCCTTCCAAACAAGCCTATGAGAAAGCCGCATGATCTGAGATCAACTGATTCACCTCTCCTCTAATGGTACTGCAAGCCTGCAAGGGAGGTTCTCTCTTTTTTTTAAATTACAAAGCCATTAAGGGCTCAATCCTAACCTGTGCAAGTATAGTAGATTAGGTGCAGTCTGCAGGTCACCTCAGGATAAGAGGATAATTTTCCCCTTACCCCGTGTCAAGCCTCAGCCTGCCCTATGGGGCTATTCGGATATGTGCCAGCTATGTAGCTGGTGCAAATCCGAGCAGCCCATGTAAGGCTGCTCGGGCTGATGACAGGAATATCACCAATCTCAGCCCCCTCCTGGGTCCAACAGCCTCCCATTCCACCCTCCCCCCACCTGAAAAGACCCCTCTTGACCCCAGATTGCCCTCCTGCCACCTGGCACAAACTTATTGTGTCCAGCTGGTGAAGGGGCTGGATCTGATCCTGGCCAGCTGGTTTGGGCCTCCATGCCAGCTGACTCCCGTGTTGTGCAAATGTGCCTTATGGCACCTTTGGGGCCAGCACAAGGGGCCTGCGCCAACTCAAATCACAGTTTGGATTAGGATTGTTCATCATAAACACTTTTAACTGGTGACAATGGCTAAAACATCAAAAACAGAAGAAATTGGGGAAATTGGAAATGCTTTCTTACAACCCAATCCTTAGCTGCCCAGTGTGCACGGCTGCCACCGCATCCTGCACACCTCAGCCTGCCATGGGCGGCATGGCAGCCTGCTGTGGGCGGCATATTCGTCCCCTTCTCCAGGGTAAGGGAAGCAGTCCCGCACTGAGGTTACTCACTTTACCGCCAAACTTGGTAAAGCCATTTGTATAGGGCGCCGAGCCCTACACGAACGGACAGGATCCGGTAGAACAGAGCTCCACCGGATCCGCCTCGCTGCCTCCTTGCTCCCTCCCCGTCATGCCTCCCACCCACCCTCTCTGCTCCCCGCCTCCCCATCATGTCTATTCGCCGCCCTCCGCCAGCCTCCCCCCTCCCCAGAATGCCTCCTCCCCACCCCCGCTTACCATCTTGAGACCGCCAAGCGGCAGAGGACAGGCACCTGCCTGGTGCTAGCCCAGCGCCAACCAGTGCTGGGTTAACATGGGCAGTAGTTGGGCTGTAGGACTCGCAGACGTGCCTTACGGCACATTTGCAACAATGTGCGGTGGCACAAAGCTGCTGCACCGAGCTCAGGATTGGGCTCTTAACCAACAAACCAAGTACAAGATGAGGGATCTGGGTAATTATCTGGCAATTCAGGAAAAGGATCTCATTTCTTAAAATTTGTAGTCCTGATAATGTAATTAACCAATCTCCTATGAAATGTTAGCACTCTTGGTTTAGGCACAGCTAATTATTCATAGGATCAGACCGTGAAGCAACATATAATTTAAAGCATAATCAGTCCTAAGTATTAGGACTTATTTCTAAGTGACCTTGGTTGGCATTGGGTGGAAACCTAACCTACTACCAGGTAAGTTTGCTTCTAGCCATTTACTGGTACTTCTTTCAATGTGTGTAGACAATAATTTGGTTACTTACACTCTGTTCAATGAGCTGTTTGCATCCAAATAAAAAGTCTGCCAAATCTGAAAGATGAACTCAAGAGAGTACATAGCCCTCTTAGTCAATGTACAAAAACAGGAAGCAGAGGACTGCTTACACAACCTGATTCAAATTTCAAAGCAATCTTCTAAGCATAAGGCTTCCTTTCTTTACAATAGGGAAGTATTGCAATAGCATATATTACATGTCACCTACAGATGTTATAACCTAACTTTCCACTAAAACCTCTCCAGTACATTATTGTAGATATACAGCCATGCCACTATGGGCTCATTCACTTGCATATTTTCCTAATTCTAATACTTCATTGCTTGTCAACAATTCCCTTCTGCCATTTACATGGGCCAAACTGGTCATGCCTATACAAGAGAATATACGGACACAGTTTGGACATCTAAAGCGGAAATACTCAAGGCTTAGTCTAACGTGTGGCTGGAAACATTTTATGTAGTGGTAAAAAACGTTTTGCAGTGGGAACTCAAGTTTATAATCAGTTAGGAATATGGGGTATGAAAAGGAACAAGGTTGCCTTCTTAGAATAAATGAACAAATGATGAAGTAGCACAACATCAAAATATGTATGGTTTTCTTTCAAGCTTTAGTAACACAGTGCAAGCCTATGCTTGTTTGCTCTGAAGTTTGTCCCATTATGTTCAATGGGGCTTGCTCCCAGGAAAGTGTTATAGAAGTGACCAGTGGGTTGCGAACTTTGTTGGTGGGTTGTAAAACCAAGCCCTATGGAACGTGAAACTGAGCCGCACATGCTTACCCATGGATAGGCAAATGTGCTTCAGTCCACTTTGAAGACCAGGCAAAGGGGAATGCAACACCACCAGAACGCTCTTGATTTGATGACCATAGAGCTCAACAAATGCTCCAGAAAGCGGCCTCCCCCCACCATAGTAAAAAGGATAAATACAGAAGCTTGAGCAGCTGCTAAAGTTAGATCATCACCATCAACTGCTTCTAGTTTTACTGAAGGTCGCAAATTGGCAAAGTTCACAATCAGCAAGAAACGAACATCAACTTCAAAGCATTGATTGAAGAACTCAGCCAGATAGTCAACAACTTCATTACAGACAGCACCAATATTTCTCCAGTTAGATACACACAGGAAATGTTCGTTGCGTCTGTTTGACTGCTTTGTTGCCAGTTCAAGTTCTTTCTGCCACACTATTCCATCTGGCTGTTAAGAGTTTCATCAAGAGTTGAGAGCCTGGAACTTTCACTAAGCAAGTACTGTTCTTTCGAATCTAAAGGCTTTGCTTTCACCAGCACTGTCAGTTTCTCTGCCTTGAGGATGGTGACCCCATTTCCCTCAAGTTGCTTTTGGTACCTACTGAAGACTGTAAGTACATCAGCCAGAAAGGAAAGAAGTAAGAACATCAAGGAAAAATCCAAGAAATCCACATGCTACCTTCTCAGACTTCTTCATGAAGAGGACTAGAGATTGCCAGAACACAAAGACTGAATGCGCTACGGAGAAAGAAAACTCTGTCAACCTGGCCTTGAAAAGTTTCAGCAGAGACAACAGTTGCTGCCTTCTGCAATGTTTCAAAGTTCTCTGGACCTTAGCCCTGATGTGTGGAAATATATCTGTGCTCAGCTCTACAAGCTAAAGGAACACGTGCCCAGCTTATACTTAGAGAACATGAACAAGTAAATTATTTGTAGATCTCCATACAAGATTTGACTGGTGGAATTCACACCAGACCTTAAGCAGAGGAACAGAAGATTCCTGCCCAATACCCCATCTTCGATTGGAAGAGAATCCACAAACTAGACTTCTTTCCTGTGTTGACAGATGCTACATCTGTGACCAAGGCGTGAGGATAAGCTCGCTACAGTGGGTCCATCTGTCTTACTGCAAGTATCTTCAAGCACATCCAGCACTTCTTTGGCACTACTGCAGGGTTCATTGGCATCTAGAAAGTACTGCTTTTTATTACCAGATTTTGTAATGACTTTCACCATTACATAAATTTTGTCAGTCCTTGATCAGTACACAGTCCCACTGCAATTCAGGGAAAACATCATTGTAACAGTAAATTTCCTGGTGAGACTGTCTTTGTCACTTTGTTTCAATGCACTTCAGAAATTCTCTGTGGTCACTTGTAGTCAAATACTGAAAGTCCATCTCAGTTCTATGTACCAATTTTGCCTGGTTACAGAGAAACAGATACAAACATACAACTACTCTTGCAGGAAATAAGTATGTATTTGAAAGTAAGTTTCTTTGTATCTCCTTAATGAGCAATAGAAGGGTTCCAACTTTGTCTGCTAGTTTTACATTGGTTTTAGATGTTGCTTTTCTTAAAGAAGAAACCTGTGCAATTTCCACAGGTGTCAAGGTTGACAGTCAAAGCACTTTAAAATGCTTTCACTGTGATAGAATTGATCCAAATGCTTCTGAATTGTCTCATTCCTGTAAACAGTCTGTCATTCTTTTACAATGGGTGGCATTTGAGTATTTCTTTCAAACTGTTTTATTATGTCCAGAAACTTGAAACATGCTCTATACCTAACACAGCATTGGCTAATTTGACAAAAATGTTCAAAGGGGTCTTTCAGATTCCACATTGGAAGCTTGTTTCATAACACCATTATAACCTGACACTCCACTATATGTGGTTGGCTTAGACATAGTGTTTTCAGCATCTCCAAAAGCAGTATGAAATTCCCCACTTTCCTCTTAATTGTTGGCAGATGCAAGGACATATGAGATCATGTACTTGTATCAGCAACCAGCAAAGGTTCATCAGCAGGAGCAGATGAGATCTCAGCTGTGAATGATATGTTGGCAGGTGATACATGAGGTATACCAGCTAATAAAACCATCATAGGTGATGGGTGCACTATTGGGCTGTACAAGTCAGCATTGTGCAGAGTTTGTTTTGCACTAGCAATTTTGGATTGATTTTTTTCCTCATCCTAGTAAAAATTAATACAAAGGAAATTTAGGTACAAAGGTTATGCAGGGGATTAACAACTGATTGCACACATGGGTTAAAAGAAAGCAGAATACTTTTTCTTTCATCTATACCAGGGGTGTCCAAACATTTTGGCAGGAGGGCCACATCATCTCTCTGACACTGTGTCAGGGGCCAGGAAAGAAATAATTAATTTACAATTTAAAATTTGAATAAATTTACATGAATGAATATATTAGAGATGGAACTTATATGAATGAATGAAGGTCTTGCAATAGCTCAAGGCCTATAAAAGGCCTTGCACAAAGCAAGGCCAGCCTTTCCTTTGCTGCTGCTGCCACATCACAGATGTGAAACAGTGTGTAGTGGAAGCAGCCCTCATCCTACAGCTCAGATGAGAGGTCGAACAGTTGTCCTCATGCTGAGAGCAGTTGCGTTGGGCCAGCACGGGCTCCAGCAAGTCTCCAGGGGGCCAAAGGCTCATTGGAGACTGGGGGCTCCCCAAGGGCCTGAATGGGAGCCTCTGAGGGCCGCAAGTGGCCCCCGGGCCGGGGTTTGGGCACCCCTGATCTATAATATGAATCCCTTGTCCTGGTAAGCAAGGAAGCCTTCCAAAAGATACGTGGTTTCATGAAGCGGGCTCCACGTTAACAACCAGTGGTTCAACTACTGTCTCCAGCAGCTACAGGGTTTCTCAACAGCCATCACATTAAACAGTCACTAACCCAACTAAGCCTGCCCTCAAGAAAAAGGGACCAAATGGGACTGATAGTCACAGGGAACCCTCAGTTCCCCACATAAATGGGTTCCTGGATGGAAATAATTTGAGGTAGCATCAACAATTATAAACAAACTTTACTGAACACATCAAAGAAAATGGCAAGCTAAACTACTAATAGAACCAAACCCAAGTACCTCATCCATTCACCCATAATTATTTGTATTTGTTATTTGTAAAGAATTTGGAACTCACTTTATAAAACACTCCCCCCTCTTCAGTTATTAATCAGGATATATATACTCATCCACTTAGGCAGTTACTGACATCCTATGGGCCTGTTGCATCACCAAGAGAATGAGTGGCAGCAGCCAGGCAACAGCTGGAATCCCAGTGTCAGTAAGTTGGTGCAGGATGGGGATGGGGGTGTATCAAGGTGGGAACTGAATGGATATTTGAAACCCTATCCCCCTTTCCAGCTTCAAACCACCTACCCTGTCTGCTTGAACTTGTGCAAGTGAAATTGCTAACACAGGTCCAAGTAGACCCATCAGAACAGCAGAGGCTTATTCTCAGCCAAGGGAACAAATGTTCTCTTATTTGGAGGCAACCTCTAGGACTGCCTCCCTCTCCTGCAGTGTATGCCACTGGTTGTAATAATGTGGTGGGGGTGTGGCTGCAATAGCGGGGGTTTGGATAGGATCGATCTGTTCATGGGGTACTACATGCCACAAAATCCTTTGTTTTTTTCTATTCAGACTTCCAACACAATCATAGGCAGCTGCATATGCTTTACAGCATTGTAAACAATGATCCAGAAACTGCATACTTCTGGCCCACCACTGCATATGTTGGGGAGGGCCCTGCATGTGGTGCCAGCAAAGAGGAGTCTTGCCAACACTGGAAAGTCAGTGGGGTGGGCAGAACAGGGCAGAGTGAGGGGAACCAGGGCAGAACAAGACAAGGCATGTCAGAAGGAGATTGTGGCACCTGGCATGTGTGATTTGTGCCGGATACTATCCCCTCTGGAGCCTCCCAACATACCCATTTGTCTCCAGCTGGCACAAGTCCAAGGAAACCTATTGGTGATCAAGGGGCTTATGGTGGGAAGGGAAAATGTTTTATCTTATCCAAGCCTCCCGATCCCCCCCACCTTATCATGCTGCATAACCCATTTTGGTACAAATGAATGCTATGCAGGGGAAAAGGATTGGACTGTAACACAGATATAGCTCTTCAATTTAAATTTTTTAGTATTTTACACAAAGATCTTGGGTCATAAAGAAATGGAGCCAAACTGGAAATTATAAAGTCAGTCTCTCTCTCTCTCTCTCTCTCTCTCTCTCTCTCTCTGTAATTTAGCATTGTAGCAAACACTTTTAAAAATTTTATGATTGACAAAGTTGTACTGGAACTATTACTCTGAATAATCAAATCAGTTAAGTAACCAGTCACTTACAGTGCATTAGCCTCACAAATAAAATCACATACAAGTTCCATAGTTGATTCTAAGAGTTTCAAATTAATAATGAAAAGAGACATCATCACCTTTAAGGATTAAATATATATTTAAAAAATGACATTGATTAACCTTTAAAATGAAACCATTTAATCAAGGTGAGAAAATGTTTAATGGGTTTAAAATGAACTAATAAATCACAAGATCTTTCATGGAAGAAAACCAAATGTTTGAAATTAATTTATCATATACTTGGTTTGTTGTAGAGCCAACTAGGAAGAAAGATACCAGATATGCAGAATGCCGATATAATGTCATTTGCAACCACCTATTTCTGCAGGAATAAGGGTAACTAATGGCCCAATCCTAACTGGTGACAGCACATAGGAAGCAAGGCCACAAGCTCACCATCTGCTGCATCATATGTTCTGTCCTGGAAAAGAGGTAGCGAGAGGAGTAAGAAGGAACAAGCCTATGGTCCAGTCCTACCCCCCTCCTCCACCAGCATAACTAGCATTGCGCTGGCAGAGGCTGCTTTTCAGCAGTCACAAAATCACCTCTGCCAACACATGCTGCAGGCCTGCTAGTGGAGGAGGCCTCCTGCATGTTGACGGATCAGTGGAGACCCACCAGAGCAGGTAAGCCCACACAGGAGTTGGAGAGAGGCAGGGTATGGGTTGAATGGGGCAGAGCAGGCAGAACAGGGAGGAAGGTAGAAATGCGGCAGCAGTGCACACCAAATCCCAATTCCCTTCCCAGGATTGATCCACCTTCCCAGGTCAATACAGACTTGTGCCAGCAGTTGAGTCAACCTACGGCAGCTGTCCAGAGAGATGTCCAGCTGCTGAAAATCCTCCACAGGATACAGCAATAGCCATGATGCACTGCTGCTCAGGGATTTAGATAGGATTGGGCTGTTTTTTTCCTTCCCGGCTGCCGTGATGGCACAGGTCAGAGAGTGAGACTTACCTGCACCCAAGCTTCCCAATCTGTCCCCTCCAGGATGCAGTGCAAGCCTTTTTGTTGCAGCTGCACCCTGGGATGGAGAAAGGATAGGGCTTTAAACTTTCTCTTTTTACATATTATATATTGAAGGAAGAAATAGTAATTTTTCAGATTCATCATCTGGGATGTCTGAGCGTGAAAAACACATTTCTTTTTTCTTTTACTCAACTTTATGAAGGTCTACATAGTTTTTGACGGAATATATTTCTTATTTTTGTGAATCAGTGATACTGAAATATTGGTACTGATCTGAAAAGTTCTAATTTATGCAAATAGAAAAACTCTTATTTAAGAAAATAAGAAGAGCCCTGCTGGATCAGGCCATAGCCAATCTAGTTTCCTGTAACTCACAGTGGCCCACTAGGCGCCTCAGGGAGTACACAAGACAACAAGATACAGATCCTGTTGCTATTCCCTTGCATCTGACATTCAGAAATAAGCTACCTCTAAAAGCAGGAGGTTGCTTAGTCATTGTATAGGTACATTGAGTTCTATATAAAAGTTCCTGTACATAAGGAACCCCTAGATCAGTCTGCATACCTGCCATCTGCACATACCTTTATTATAATTTGGATTCCTCTGTATGCATGCTATTCTATAGGGGGAAAGCATGTCATATTAATATCTATATAACCTCTCAGTTACTGAAGTAGTGACCTCTGTGGTGATAAACTATTATTTCAATGGTTTTTAGTAGCAAGACACAATGGTTCTGCTAATCACGTTATGGGACATTTTATTTTCATAAAAAGGCAGACATGAAGCTGTAGTTGGCTTTGGTGAATAAAAATTCATGATCATCAATTATTCATTGCAATGTTCATAAAAACACGTTGCATTTTTCTATATCTATTTACAGTAAGTTTCAGTGAGGGTAAAATATATAATCCACTGTATTGCACTATATTATTTTTACAAGTTAATATTTTTGAATTACAATATCTGTATTGCAAATAGACACTGAGAAATACTGTTTTGTGAAAATGCCTTAATATTGCTTCTTATAGAATAAAAATAAATACTTAACATGAGAACTGGCATCCTTTGAAGAAAGAATTTAATATTGTTTCTTAAATTAGTAACCTAATTCTAGATTCCCATTAAAAATGAATGTCTAAGTCTAAAAATGTAGTAAGATAATTAGTAAATACAATTGATCCCCACTCATAGGTGGTAACTCCTTGAAGTTTAGGATATTGTTCATATACCTGCGGCACTCAGTACTTTAAAAAAAGTTACAAAAGGCATGTGAGAGAAAATAAATTCTGCAGACAGGAATAAAAGATTCTGCAGAATCTAGAGAAGCTGGATATGCCTAGTTTGGTCAACTCTCACAAGATGCTTCCCATGGTTCCTCTCACTAGACAAGGTGCTTGAATCCTATGACCTATTCTTGACTGCTTAATTGACATAAGGGCCATAAGGAATATTGACAGACATATTTATACTGGCCAGAAGTCATTTCTACTAAATTGGCATTACTTTTCCAACTCTTACACGTCACTGGCAGGGAGAAGAACTACCAACCAAGTTAGGGCCCAATCCTGCCAAGCTGCAACATCACTCTTGCATGCTCTGCCATAGTGACAGCCACTGCAAAAGTGCCGTAAAGCATTTTGTGACGGCCCAGCAGCACTGAGGCTGGTGCAGGCGGGCACTGACCTCTTGTGCCGGTGGCAGAGAGAGCAGCCACCAGACATGGCAAATGCATTGCCTGGTTGCAGGAAGATGATCTGAGGCATGGGGAAGGTAGAGGGAAGGTGAGGAGGGGGCAAGAACTGGGAAGGGGAGGTTGGCCAGGGGTGGTCCAGGCTGGGAAGTGGGGGCAGGGTAGCAGCAGAAGCTGCCACCAGATACTATCCCCCCTCCCAAGCCTTGGAGCTTTGACAGGTCTTCTCGGTTCTGGGCCAGTGATTGAGCTGATGCAGATTCAAGTAGACCTATACTGGCTACCGGCACTTGACACAGAGTAAGGGAACTTTTGTTCCCTTACCTCTGAAAGCCTCTCTGACTGCACAGGATACCTCTTAGCACTGCTATATTGTGGCAGAGGCAGCCTGGATAGGGTTGGGCTGCCTGGGATCTTCTTTCTGTGGCATTTTCCGGTTTGAGACTGCACTCTCTTGGTTACTATATGGAAAGTTTACAATGTTTCAAGCAGCCTTGGTTTTCTGAACAAATTATGTGTTCTTGGATTCTTCCCTCCCCCCCCCCCCCAAAAAAAAAAAAAAAAAGCAATGGCACAAACTGATACACACTATAGTTGCAGGCCAGTATGTGTTATGTTGACTATTTGAGTTAACAGTGGTTAGGAATGCAATGCGCATAAATGTGACAGACATTTGTACTCAGATGTGTATTACATGTCTTCTTTTACAACATCAAATTATGGTTAATACTGAGGCTTATGGAAGAAAAAGTTTTTGGCCTCGTCATATGCATATCAAATAAATAAAGGTTGAGAGGAAAACAAAGAATGTACTAAAGTCTCTGAACAAACTATAGGCTGTTTGATGTTTTGAACTTTCCCAGCTTTGTCAGATATGCTTAGGGATTCCACAACTCCTTGATTCCCAAGGCTATGGAGTTTCCTTTCAGCCTTAAACCTTCCATGGGAGACTTTGCTTAGGTCATTTGAGTATACATTGAGAAAAACCAGACAAATTAAAAGCACATTCTAATAAATGCCCACAAAATGCATAAAGGTTAACTAGCCACAAATATTTGACTGGTAAAAGTTTTAAAAACTGACATACTGTGAATATAATTATCCTACTTACATATCTTTATACTGTGAAACTGCTTACTTTTAGAATAATTTCAGAAAAATTTCAGGCAACATTATTAACATGAGTTGAGCTGGACTGATATGTTATGATCTTATTAAGACTTTAATTCAGAAACTATAAGAATCACTCATGCAATAGTCCCTTTCTAATAGGCCCCATGTATGCTGTTAAATTCATATTAAGGATCATCACATGGTAGTGGTATAAAAAGACAGGGAATAATTGATATGCATCATCTAACAGTGCCTTAAATAACAGGACTGTTGGGCACAGCATCATCATCATCAATGCTTTTAGATATTTAAATTTATACTACAGTGGGCAGGGACACTCAAGGAAAATAATAACAAAGTACAATTACAATGCTTAACACATCACAAATGTGCTTACTAACATGTATATTGTAATTTTATAGAGGTACTGCAAAACAAAAAAACAAAACCGGTAGACTGATACAATCAGACATAACTGTAAGACTATAGTTGAAAATATTTAAGTTGTAACATGATCTCATTTAAATGTTAAATGGAAAATGAATTCATTATACAGAGACAATGGTACAAACACTAGCCATCAATGATAGTGCCTTTACAGCCTTATATGCTTAAAATAATGGCATGTCAGTAAGCAAGCAGACCAGTATTTCACAGCTGAAAATACTGTTGGATATATCCATACTGCTGAAGCACTTAACATTTCTCCAGCGGCAGTTCAGTGTTAAATCTGATTTAAGAGGTAGCGTAGTTCTGAGTATCCTGCTGGAACCAGTGTTAAAGAGACAGTGAGGACAGCTCCAGATTTCAAAGTAACCACTTTTATCCCCCCCCCCCAACAGAAACAGTTGGCTACCATATGCTTACTGAGCTCTTACTGAGTAGCTTCATCTATACTACTTTACTCCTTTGTGAGGGAGTATACAATGACCATTCCCAGAGTGAAATACAGGACAGTAAGAACAAGAATATTCCCACACACCCTTCAAATATTGCAACAACATAATAAATACTAAAGTATACTGTATCACATTAATTGACACTATGTGTTCTTACATTTAACACTTGCTAATTGGATAAAGAGGTACCATTCAAAATTAAGGCCTCTCATATTTAGCAGGGGTTGGGCAACTGTCCATCTTCCCCAGCATGTACCTTTTTCAGTGCCTGTATGTCTCTTTTCTACAAATTTATTAGAAGGAATTGTAAAAAAAAAGTTTGTCTTTTGTTCAATTTTTTGATAACACTTCTTAAATAAAGTTGTTAAAATGAATAATTTTGAATGTAATAACTTATAAATATCAGAAAGCACTAATGGACATTTAAAATAAAAACAAACACTTGTCAAATCGATTTACTAATTCATTTTTATGCCAAGAAAATAAATCTGTGCTTAAATCCTGTTTTTGCTAATGGAATTGGAATTTTTACTTGCAATGTGATGGCAGTTGATTTTCAGAATTGCTAAGGTTACTGGCAGAGGTTCACACATTTTGGCTTGACCTGGTAGTCAATCATTATTTCTTATAGCCAGCCAGTCTCTGCATTCTTGTTCCCCATTCCACAGAAATTAAGAAATACCAAAGTCTGTGGTTACAGCTATGTATCAGCTTCTCAGTACTGGTGCTGGGAGGTGCCACCATATTAATTTCTCCACAATTCACTGACTCCAACATAGTGTAATTATGTGGAAAAACATTAGAGGAATTCCATTGTGGGGAGCTTAAATAGCCGTGCCTTTCTGTGTGTCCCATTAAATCTGTTCTAGGGCACTGTTTCTCAGACTGTGGGTCGGAACCCACTAGGTGGGTCATGAGCCAATTTTAGGTGGGTCCCCATTCATTTCAATATTTTTTAGCATATTAGACTTGATGCCACCATAGTATGTGACTGCATTTGGGAAGATCTGTACTTTTAACAGGCTATAACGTACAGGTGCGTGTCACTTTGCTACCTTCAGGCTTACATTAGGATTGCAGAACTGGTCGTGGGGGGGGGCGCACATCCCAACCTTCTGAAAGCAAGGGGAGCTCTGCTCCCCTCCCCTCTGGAGGGTTGTCTGAGCCTCCCAGAGGCAGGGAACATCTGCAAGCTACCTCTGTAAGGCTCAGACTAAGGGAAATCGTGTCTCTCTCACGAATTCCAGTTTCTTCAATGAAACCGGAAGGTGCAAGAGAGATGCGATTTCCCTCAGTCTGAGCTCTGCAGAGGCAGCACGTGTAGCTCAGATGAGCCTGCGGAGAGGAGCAGAGCATCCCCTTCCCTGCAGAAGGACCAGATTGTGTCAACCCAGCTTGGTGATGGGGATCATGGTCCTGATCCTTGTTAAGCGGCGCACGACTGTATGCTTTTAACAATGATAGTCAATGAGACTTACTCCTGGGTACATGTGGATAGGACTGTATCCTAGGATTGTTAAACATTTTTCCTGCTTGATGATATCACACCCAACCATGACATCACTTCCAGGTCAATCACTTCCAGTGGGTTCCAACGTATTGTCATTCTAAAAAGTGGGTCCTAGGCTAAAAAGTTCAAGAACCATTAGAGGGCTTATATCCACTGCAGACTAATTAGCCTCCCTTCCTTCCCCAACACTGGCCCTAGCTCTACAAAAAGTACTGCCAGAACCCACCACCAGGATGGCTTGCCTGTTTGAACTGCAAAGGTCCTCCTTCCTCCCTGCTCCAGTCAGCAGCTTCTCCAGCTTTCTGTAGCCCCTGGGCTGGGCTGCCACATTCCAGTATCCAGCAGCCTCTACTCAGTCAGTTTACCAGATAGCAAGTTAGTCTATTACCCATTAGTCAGTTTGCTAGTCTATTAGTCAGTCGATCAGTTTATTAGTCTGCCAGTTTATTAGTCAGTCGTCGGTCAGTCTGTTAGTCAATCCATTAGTCAGTTCTCTTTTCCAACCTTTCTCTTTCTACTACCCACACCCTCTGCCTCCTCCATGTTCTGCTTTTATCCCTAATGCCTTTAAGTGGCTGCAGCCATGCAGCACACTCACTGCATTTTAAGGCCCTGGTGTTAGCCTCATGCTTCCCAGACCTATCAGAGCAAGAGACCACTGTTGACCCTATCTCCTCAAGGATTTTTCAGGTTTACATTACATTGTGTTGAGACATATTCCAGGAAAGCACAATACTCAGAAGATGAGAGTAGGGGCAGAAGGCCTTCCTAGGCTTCTGAACCATTGGTGTCTGTTTAATGGTGCCGACCCCTGATGAATCATATGTTACCAAATATTCTACACAAGTATGCATAACTTTTTAACCAGTGTTGTTTTCCTTTCCCTTATTGTAAATATATTTTACTTAATGTTCTAAGAAGTCCTTGCTGTGAATTCCTTGTCATCACTGAGACAGCACGACCTATTCTCACTGAAGTTGCTTTTCCTATATATGCCACATGACTAAGATGATTTTATTTTGAGAATGAACTAGTCACAGGATTGTCAAAGTGATTTTTTTTTTATAGGCATGCTGTCTTCTGTGTTAACTTGGTTTTGCTGACTTACAGCTCAATCCTATTTGTGCCTCACACTGCCAGAATGCTCATTCCAGTTGAGTAAGGCCCTTTATGGCTGTTGCAAAATACAATAAGCCATTTGGCACAGCCTGGCTGCCACCACAAGTTACAAATGGCTGGGTCCACTTACAAGCAGATGCACGCTGGTGCTGGAAACTCAGCAAAGGGGACGGGAGGGAAAGGAATGGGGATAGGCAGGGCAGGTGGGTGGATCAGGCCAGGAAAGAGACAGTATTGGTGGCAGCAGCAGATCATGCTATCCTATCCCCCTTCCCAGCCTCGATTCCCCAACCCCAGTTCATGCAGACTTGGGCCAGTTGGCATAGGTCCAAGCAGACCCAGCATGGCCTTACCCCAGGGCAAGGGAAAAAATGTTCCCTTACCACTAGGAGGACTTCAGTGACTGAAACTATCCTAAAGAAAACAATGCCTGTGGCACAGCTTCATGGAAACTGAGCAGGATTGGACTGCTATCTTTATATAAAATAGACATATTTTTACCGATGCAATGATAGCAATATTATACTGGCAGGTCCCCCTATCCTTGGATCCTGTATTCACAGATTCAGTTATCACTGGATCCACCCTCCCCCTCCCCATGCATTAACATTGATGAAAAGCTTACCAGGGTGCAGTGTTCTTGTTTAAACACATCACTATAAGCATTAAAGTTTATAGCACCATAGAGCAGGCTGCTGAAAACCTGAATGCTGGATGAAACTAGCTCCAACGCTAAACAGGAAGAGGTTAACTTAATATTTAACATCAGAACTAGATGTAAGTCTGAAGAGACCCATTGGAGACCAAGCAACCTACAGGGAACTAAGTAAAGTAGTGCTTGTTTTTTTAAATACCTCTCCTGGATTGTCTAGTTGTCTCCCTACAGCATGCAGCACTTGCTCCATCAGCAGCATTGCATGCTATAGGCTAGCAGGCGAAATAATTGGGTCCTCAGCTATATCTTTTGTTTAATGATTACAAAGTGAGAAGTAGAATGAAAAGATTCCCAATTTCTGCATATCTTGGTGCTAAAAACGCATATAGTGCTTCAAAGGTGAAGTGCATGTAAATTTTCTACCTTTTCTTTTTTAAATAGTGTGAGTAAGAACCTGATCTTTCCCGATCATTGCTCATATGTAATTTAAAGGAGAAAGAGCAACAAATATGCACAACACATATATTGTCCTTGGAAAGGCACACATGAATATGAGAAATAAACTGACAATCACTGCTTAGCATATATGGTTTTACCTCAAGCATTGTTGCACATTTTCTATGTTCTTTGGTCTTCCAGTCTGAAATAAACCCCTCCGGTGCTTCTTAGACAAGAATGTTCTTTCCTCACAGAGACTATGGTCTGCTCTCTGATGCATCATTAGTGGGCTTTGTTAATAATGCTAATCAATACAGGTCTAATTGTTGATTCACAGAGTAACCATATCTCTGGACTAATGGAGTGCTAAAGGAGAAAAACTTGTGATGAGTCATTGCTACTGCACATATAAGAGAAACACATACCGGAACAGGACTGCAGCTCTGGCCATGTCCATTGAATCTTCTTATGGTTGAAGAATGAGGCTATATGACTTAAAATTCTAACTTCCACCCTGAGACTATATGAAGAAGGTCTTTCAACACAGGAAATCTGCAGATCTGCATTAATCTAGCAGACCTTGTCCAAGATGGTTCCCATTTATGCTGATAGTATTATTTACAGATACTAAATGATTCCAGTTCATGCTCTCTGTTCCCACAATACTAATATGTTTATTCAGAAAACTATATTCTACTACATTCAGTTGGTCTTCCCAGGAAGATGTGTATAGTATTGCAGACTAAGGGCCCAATCCTATCCAACTTTCTAGCTCCAGTGTAGCCCCATAGTAAGGAAACACATGTTTCCATACCTTGAGAAGGCCCCAGTGAGTGCCCCTCTACCACATGATGCAATGCACACCCTACTGGCACAACTACACCAGCACCAGAAAACTGAACAGGATTGGACCCTAAATGTCGTGAAGGATTGAGATGCATATATTCCTTGTGGGTTGATGAACACTTTATCCATTCCCTGGAACTACTCACATCTTTTTTTCTCATGGGATTTGGGAATAATGAAAAATGAAGCATGTGTCACATTTCCTCTTGTCTAGGAAAGGCCTTACCAACCACTAGGAGCAGCCTGTCAGATGAATTCAGGGCCAGGTATATGCCAGGAAGGGCAGGGGATCCACAGGGCTCCTGACACATCTCTTTTGGTTTTTTAGAATATTCAGTATTGGTCTTAGTTCTTCAGGAAAATTCTCCCTAAAATCCTAAACCTTAAGATTATGATTATGCATACCTTGATTTTGCATTAAAACTAAGCATTTGGAATAAGATTGTGCTGAACTAGTTTTGTAAGTTTCCTCAATGTCTCATAATTATATGTCCTAGATAGGTTTCCATTTCCCAATTAGATAATTCACAGCAGTTGTTTGCTAAAGGCAGGTTCAAAACTATAAACAAACACTTCATTTTATGGAACTTTAAAAAGTAAAACAATTGTATCTTTTCCTCCAAGTTTGTAGTTCATAAATGTAGTTCATTTTGGAGCATTTAGAATAATTGAAGACAAAATCTTTACTTGCTAGATCAGGGGTGTGTTTTGCCAAATTCCCTTTCCAAACTTTGTCTAGAAAACATATGCCCACTTTTAGCTAATTAGTTCCCCTCTTCATTTGAAATAGCCCTAATTCTGCTGAAAGCCCTTCTGCGTACTGCCCCACCACCAGGTAGCTCACCTGTTCAACCTTCAGAGGTCCTCCTTCCCTCCAGCAGCTTCTATAGCCACGGCAACAATACCTTGGTCCTCCTCAGCTCTTGGGCGTGGCAACCACACACAAATATCCAGCGCTTGCTTGCTTGCTTGCTTGCTTGCTTGCTTGCTTGCTTGCTTGCTTGCCAGCCAGCCAGCCAGCCAGCCAGCCCATCCTCTTTCTTGCTCTTCTTGCAAGCTTCTTGCTCTCGCAGTCTCTCCAAATTCCTTCCTTCTACACCCACCCACTCTCACTGCTCCAGGTGATGCTTATATCCCTGTAATAACCTGGCTGCCTCTAGTGACTGCAGCTGTGCAGCACACTCACTGCTCAAAGCCTAGGTTTTAATCCCATGCTTGCCTGCCAGAGCAAGGGGCAACTGTTGACACCACACCCTCTCCTCAAGGGATCTTGTGCATTTCCATTACAGGGTGCCAAATAATAAGGCCCATGGAACAAATTGGCCCTCTGGAGATTCATTGGAGCTCGCACTGGCCCAACGAGACTGCTTTCAGCGTGAAGCGACTGCTTGACCTCTCCTGTGAGCTGTGGGGAGAGGGCTCCCTCCACTGTTTGCTGTTTCACATCTGTGATGCAGCAGTGACAGCAAAGGAAAGGCTGGTCTTGCTTTCTGCCAGGCCTTTTATCGGCCTTGAGCTATTGCAAGACCTTCATTCATTCATATAGGTTCAACTTTAATATATTCATTTATGTAAACTTATGTAAATTTATTCAAATTTTAAATGCAAATTAATTCTTTCCCCCCCCAGGCCCCCGACACAGTGTCAGAGAGATGATGTGGCCCTCCTGCCAAAAACTTTGGACATCCCTGTGCTAGATAATCCAAATGTAATTCATGTTTCATGAATTGCGTAGTTGGCTAGATACACTGGAACAACGTAAACCTGCAATGATCAATTCTGCTGCTCTTACTCTTGCTTCCTCGCCCTAAAGTTTCCTGGAGGGGAGCTGTCTTAAGTGGAGGATTCAGATTATTGAAATAACCCCCCACACCTTACTTGCCTCCTCATTCACATACTTTATGAGTGGAAATGAAATGGGGAAAATGATAAAATGCAGCATAATTCAGACAAAAACTAGTACATGGAACTTGTATAACCTTAAATAACCATCTCTCTCATGCGAGTACACACAAACACACAATTTTCTTATCTGATAAAACTAAAGAGAAGAACCAGTGTGGGCTCATTTTCTTCTGGTTTTTGTTATTCTACAGAGGAAGAAGAAAACTGAAAATACTTCATTTCTCACAGCTGTCATCACTCATCCTAATGAGGACAAGAAAGGTTACCCCTACCAGGAGCACAGTGCTTTCATGTAGTCCAAAACCCACCTACTCACTTCTTAATGAGAATGTAAGACTTGCAGGGACTGTGATCCTGCTAGGTTATTCTTGAAACACATCAGCGGCCTTCTCAGTAAATAAGACTTGAAATAGTTTTCTGGGTTGCCTCTGCTTGACTACGATGCCAACCTTACTAAACATCATGCATATCCGTTTATATATTTATATATGCTTTGAGAAGCCTCACTGATTCCCTCGGATTCTATAAACATACTTTGAAATAGATCCTTACAATAATTCAGGTTTCAATTAATTTTTCTTTCAAATCTCACAAATCCAATCATTTAGCAAAAAGCTATTTAGCTGAGGATAACAATATTTTCAACACTTGCATAATGTTTCACCTTGCATGAGACAAAGTTATCATATTAAAGTATATGGACAGTATATAAGTTATTCATAAACACAGTGAATAATCCTTGCTTGAACATATAACCTAATGAGAAAGCAGTATAACTTCTACTAGAGTGATAATTGTTTTGCTGCTAATTAGGAAATTTAGGAAAAGATTCAAGAGATGTACATCAACTAAAAACACAAATGGTGTGAAAATATTAGAGTAGTTACAGCCACCTTAAATGGCAAACCATATTCATTTTACGTCTGTCACCCTTTCTAAATTTACTTCTATAGTGACAACAGTTCACTCAAATACATACAGTACATAATTTATCTGACTTATCCATAGCATCATATATCTTCCTTAAATGTACTAGAGTAATGTGCACCACCAAAAAACATCTTTTCCACGATATCCTCCTCTCTATACTAGCTCCCCGGTCAAGGATCAAGGGATATAAGGATCAAGGGATTTCTGACAATGGCACAGGGGAGGGGGAAATATTTAAAATCTAAAAGAGAAGTGATGCCTCCACTAGAGGATCATCTCAACATTTCCACATCCCTCCTTGCTGAATCCTTTGACTCAGTGTTGCTCAAACTATGGGTCAGGACCCACTAGGTAGGTCAGGAGCCAATTTCAGGTGGATCCCCATTCATTTCAATATTTTATTTTTAATATATTAGACTTGATGCTCCCATGGTATGTGACTGCATTTGGGGAAATGTTACACATCTGTACTTTGAACAGGCTATTGTGTATATGCTTTTAACAATGACAGTAAATGGGACTTACTCCTGGGTAAGTGTGGTAGGATTGCAGTCCAGGATTGCTAAAAATTTCCTGCTTAATAATGTCACTTCCGGTCATGACATCACTTCCGGTGGGTCCTGACAGATTCCAATTCTAAAAAGTGGGTCCCTGCGCTAAAAGTTTGAAAACCACTTCTCTGACTTTCTGGCAGCAGAGGTTCTGGGGGCTGCAGAATTATGCAAGGGATGGACAGAGTGGATAGAGAGATGCTCTTTACACTCTCACATAACACCAGAACAAGGGGACATCCGCTAAAATTGAGTGTTGGGAGAGTTAGAACAGACAAAACAAAATATTTCTTTACTCAGCGTGTGGTTGGTCTGTGGAACTCCTTGCCACAGGATGTGGTGATGGCATCTGGCCTGGATGCCTTTAAAAGGGGATTGGACAAGTTTCTGGAGAAAAAATCCATTGTGGGTTACAAGCCATGATGTGCATGTACAACCTCCTGATTTTAGAAATGGGCTATGTCAGAATGCCAGATGCAAGGGA
Source organism: Tiliqua scincoides (assembly GCF_035046505.1). Lineage (NCBI taxonomy): Eukaryota > Metazoa > Chordata > Lepidosauria > Squamata > Scincidae > Tiliqua > Tiliqua scincoides. Next base: position 173,077,245 of record NC_089822.1, on the reverse strand, counting down.
GGGCACCAGGATGCAGGTCACTTGTTATCTGGTGTGCTCCCTGAGGCATTTGGTGGGTCGCTGTGAGATACAGGAAGCTGGACTAGATGGGCCTATGGCCTGATCCAGTGGGGCTGTTCTTATGTTCTTATGGCTGGTGTCTCCCATGTGTGGCCTCTGGGTTCCGCACTGGCAACAGCAGCTAACAGAACAGTAGAGTGGCTGCCACACAAGCAGTCTGGACCTTACAGTCGCAGATTACAAGATCCTCCAGTGTAATGCCTGGATAGGATTGGGCCATATCCATTTTCCTGAGTGTCAAACAAAAAGCCTGGGGGACGAATGTGGCCTGCGGAAACTTTTTATTCGGCCCTTGGGCTCTCAGCTGCTGAGCTGTGCTGAGCTGTCTCTGTTGAAAGGGCAGCCCGCATGATAATAGGGCTTTCCTATATCTTCAAATAAAACCAAGATTTTCATATTTTCTCTTCTGTCATTTGCAGCTAATGTTCCTAAATGAGAAAAAGGTGCTTATTTCAAGTCATGACCTGTTTAATGATATTTCTTCTTGCCTAATGACATAACTTCTAGCCCTCAGTAGGCATCCTGAATGGTTGGCAACCTTCAGTCTCGAAAGACTATGGTATAAGCCTACAGCACCCGGTATTCCCACGCGGTCTCCCATCCAAGTACTAACCAGACCTGACCCTGCTTAGCTTCCAAGATTAGACGAGATCAGGCATGTGCAGGGTAACAGTTGCTGCCAGGCATCTTGAATGCTATTCGGTCTGCTGTATGAAACGAGTCTGACACCCTGTCATAGACAGCATGTCTTTCCAATAGTCAGAAAACATGAGATCATTTTGACTTTGAAACTTTACAAAGGGACCAGTGGAAACGACTGATCTGTTCCACCGCCCAGTTTCATGGATCGATGAATCATAATCTTCTAGCCAAAATGGACATTTGGGCAAATCCCAAAACATCTTGGTAAACCCAATTATGTTATTTTAGTAATAAATCAGCCTTATTTCACTACAACCTTTTGTATTAAGTATTATATTTGCTTTAAGGCATTGAAATTAAACTATATGGTACTAAGATGTAACAAGTTTCTTTACTATTTATTGGATTTTTTAACATTTATTTCAAGAGATTTATATCCTGCCATTCTCCTTATTAACGAACAGGGCGGCTTACAATCTTAACACAACAGAACATTAAAATCAATAAGTACAATCAATATAAAGATAGAAACACAAGCAAGATTAAACACAGACACAGACAAAGGCAAACCCCCGCCCCGCCCCCCAAACTCTTTAAAGCAAAGAAAATAACAAATAGCGGAAACAACATTCAAGGAGCAAATGCAGTACAGAACAGTTTTAAGCTCCTGCTGGAAGGCTAATAAGAACAGCTGAGTTCTTAATTCATTGGGGAGGGAGTTCCACAGTTGCAGTGCTTCTATGGAGAAGGTTCAGAGATTGGTTGCCCTGTAGAAGGGCCCATCTTGATGACTTCAAGGGAAAGGGTCTTCTCAAATGGAAGTAGGCAGCCCTTGAGATAACTTGGTCCTAAGCCATGTAAGGACTTTAAATGCTAAAACCAGCACTTGAATTGTGCTCAGAAACAAGCTGGCAGACAGTGCAGACGAAAAGCAGCTCAATTAAATCAAGCAACCTCACCCTATTACTACACAGGTTGTTGCATTTTGCATTAATTGAGTTTCCGTACAGTCTTCAAAAGCAGTCCCACATATAACATGGTACAGTAATCTAGCTTTGATGTCACTAATCCATAAACTTGAGGTTCTCAAACTGGGGTGTCGCAACTTCCCAGCCTGAGAAGCCCTGGCTCTGGCCCCTTAAGGGCGGGGGAAGGGGAAGGCAGCAACGCAATCCCCAGGATCACACTGCTACCAGGGCTAATCGAGGGTTTCTTACTTTACAAATAGCTGTGCTGGTCTTCAGAGGGTGTGGGCAGCACTGTGGAGCCCTTTGCAGGGCTCCCCCAGCCTCTGTATCAGTAAAAAAACGCTATTGGAAACCTCCTCCGGTCCTGGGGGTTGCATTGCTGCCTTTTCCTCTATGCCGGTTCCCAAACTTCCGAGGCTCTCAGAAACCACTGCCATAGACCACTGTGATCAGGCATGAACTATTCAGGTAAGGATGCAGCTGGGGCACCAACCAAAGTTGGGCAAAAGCACACTCAGCCACTTCTACCATTTGGCCATTCAGGAGTAGGAATGAATCCAGAGTACTCCCAAGAGGCAAACCTGCTCCTGCAAAAGGAGTGGTACCCATTCAGAACAGGATGCTGACCCAACACCTTATTCAAAAAGAGGGGAGGAAGTTCTGTACGAGAAAAACCTGTTATCAAGCAAGAGCCCTGCAATTAAAAATATTCTAAGGAAAAACAACACAGAACATTTTAAAAACGGTTTTAGCAGGCAACAATTGCATGAATGGGACTTCTGTATCCTTTTTCTGTGAAGATACAAGTACTAAGAATTTTTTATGTAGCCTTGCCTTTCTCGCAGGTCAGGGTACACAAACATTCATGTTGCCTTTTAAAACAAAAAAGTTGGGCTGACAGGAGTAGCTTTCCCTCATCTTTTCATAAGCCACTGTTTTCAAGTGGGCAGTATGGAGATAACCATATATTCTGTACAGCAATGCTCCCTTGCCTGAAAATGAAATTACCACCTCCCCATTATGTTTGTATAGATCTTCTGCGATAGTTTTACAATAGGTTCTAGTGAAACCATAATACTAAAGGGAAAGAAATGTGTATTGCTCCCCAGCCCCACTTCCCTGCCCCATTTGGCCCCTCCCCTAATTGCCTATAGCACGGATGACCCAATCTTCTCCCCCTTCAGCAATGGAAGAGTCTGTGCTCAACCAGTGCTAGACATTGCAAAAGTGTTGTAAAATACTTTGTGATGGCGCATCTATGTGCAGCACAGGCCAGAAGGCCAGAGCCTTCCAGATGGCACCAGTATAAAGAATGGTGCCTGCCAGAGCGGGTAAATGCTGTGCTGAGCAGCACAGGGGTGAAGGAAGAGCAGGTTAGAGTGAGGCAGGGTGGTCACATTGGTCCTGGAAGGGGGCGGGATCTTTGGCAGTGGCAAGCACCATATCCTATCCCCCTTCCTGGGCCCGATCCCACAACACAGTTTAATGTGGACTTGCGCCAGCAATTTCACTGGCACAGAAGCAAGTTTTCATATTGTGCAGGCTGGGGCTTATCCCAAGGACTCAAAGAGACTTTCTACCTGCTAAACTTCCCTGCCAATGCTGCTGCCTCAGCACGAAGAAGTTTAGGAGGATTGGGGTGTGAATCATTATTAAGTATTTTCAGAATGACATTATAGTTCTGAAATGAAATATATAATACTAAAAACACTGGCCTCAAGAACATAAAACTCTTCCGAAGACTGAACTGAACTAGCATAACTAATATACCCCACCATACATGTAACATTAGACTGATTTATTCTTATTCAGCAATGATTTATAATTACACTAGTTTCTATTAGCAGCTTTGACAACACTGGGTTTCCATTTTAAAACCATTTTCACAAATTCCTGAACGGTACCATTTTCTGCCTTTAACAAAAGAAACAAACAGAATATTAAAATACCTTAAATGAAAACCCATGGATGAAAAGCAAACAATTTCCACAAAAACTGTCTACCATTCATTATAGTAAAGAGAATGGGACATAGCGTTTATATGAATGCTTTCTACCCTCATCCCTCTTCAATAGATGTAATTTTCATGGAACCAAAGCACAAAGCAAATCTCAAACGGCTGTCTCACACCATTCTTTTTTTTTTTTTTTGGTAATAGTCTAATTCAATTGGTCACATCAGGGGAATCCTGTATTCATAAATGTCTGTGTTTAGACTAAGAGGCTGAATGTTACCTCTGTGATTGATAATGTCTGTTTTGTGTTCTGCTTTTCAATAACTCTTCACTTTAAGCAGTGTGTTGCCTCAAACAGAAGTGGGTGTAAGAATACTCAGAGTAATGGAATGGGCCAAGTTTAATTCCCTTAATCGTTTGGTCAGGGCAACAGAATTAACCATCCACATCTGTTCACTTCAGAATGCACATGTCTAGTTCTCTCTATTATATAACAAATGAGCTCAGGGTCATTATGCTGTTCCTAGCCTGCCTTCTCCTAGAATACTGAATCAATTCACAAAGATCCGAAAGACAGCTATAGAACGACTGTGGCCTGACACAGGGTTGATCCTGAACCAAAATTACTGCAATTATATTGTAAAGTCACTTTTAATCAGGAGTCAGAAGAATAATTTTCAGCCAATATTATATCCAATATTACCAATAAGGGAATTTGTACTTAATTAGATGCAACTTCAAGAAGAAACAATTTTTGGTGGACAAGAGAAAGAGAGAGAGAGAGAGAGAAAAAGAAGTAAACATTTTTAAGTTAATAGAATCTGAATTGAATATTAGTTATTAATAATAGCACTTCAATCCCAAAGGTACTGCAGCAAGTCACTTCCACTAGTGGAATATGTTCAAATAAAAGATATCCAAGATCAGGGTGTCTGACTTGGTTAAAATTTTTCATAGTGGAACACTTAGTATTCTAGCATGACTCAGATTTGAGACTGCTTTCAGGGAACTCTGCTACCTTCATGTAAATAAAGGCAATTCAATAATCTAAAATTTTGTTGAATTTATACAAGAGTAATCTTGTTGTGGGTTAAGTTACAGCACACAACTTATAGTGGTTGCATACTTTATGAGACAATGCTGATTTATTGTGTTGCACTGGTGGTTTCCATAACAAACACAAAGAGTGACTAGTAAATGTGGATCCATAAGCACATATAGTTGTTGTTGGCAACCTTCAGTCTCGAGAGACTATGGTATCGCGCTCTGAAAGGTGGTTTTGGAACATCGTCTAGTGTGGCTGAAAAGGCCAATTCGGGAGTGACAATCCCTTCCACAACAGGAGCAAGTGCAGTCTGTCCCTGGTCTGTCTCCCTGGCTATGGGCCTTCCTTCTTTGCCTCTTAGCCTCAGACTGTTGGCCAAGTGTCTCTTCAAACTGGGAAAGGCCATGCTGCACAGCCTGCCTCCAAGCGGTCCGCTCAGAGGCCAGGGTTTCCCACTTGTTGAGGTCCACTCCTAAGGACTTCAGATCCCTCTTGCAAATGTCCTTGTATCGCAGCTGTGGTCTACCTGTAGGGCGCTTTCCTTGCACGAGTTCTCCATAGAGGAGATCCTTTGGGATCCGGCCCAATCCTTTGGGATTGCGTCCTGAGTACACTTCTGTACTGCAGCGAGTCATGGACTCTTCGCTCACAACAGGAGAGGAAACTGAACGCTTTCCACATGCGCTGCCTCCGACGCATTCTCGGCATCACCTGGCAGGACAAAGTTCCAAACAACACAGTCCTGGAACGTGCTGGAATCCCTAGCATGTATGCACTGCTGAAACAGAGACGCCTGCGTTGGCTCGGTCATGTCGTGAGAATGGATGATGGCACATATAGTATATATATGAAATTTGGAATTCCTGTTTGACCCACAGCTCTCAGTCACATGTATACAGATATTTAAGGGCATAAGTCTCTCCTTCACACTTACGAAACTGCCATGAGAAACACGAGTAACAACAGTGTAACTATGATAACCATGTCTACCATCTAAAATGTGCAGATCCCCTGCTTTTGGTTCATGTTTCAGTACACAGCTAAAAATGCAGAAATGCAGTGTAACTCCTAACAGTGTTGTTAGGAGTTACACTGCATTCAGTGGTCTTACTCCCAAGTAGGATAGAGTTTGCCTTCATGAAATGACAAGCCATGATGTATTTATTTAACTTCAAATTAAGCAAGGAAAAAAATATATATTTCTTCTAGCCCAATTCTATTCCCTGCTGGCCCAGAGAATGCTGCCCTGCTAATGGAGTATGTGCAGCACACGGTACTAATCCTGGACGACTGTGTTCCGGTCAAATGCGTTTTGGTCACTGGTGTCCCTGGATGTTCACAACCTTTTTTTTAAAATTCTGGTTCTTTATGTCCCACTATATCTGGACAACAAACTAAAACTGGGCAATAAACCGCATGCTAAGCCTCTTATCCCAGCCCCAACCTTAACTTTGCATTTTAAAAATAAAAAAGCACATCTGATATAAATATAGAGCGACCCTTGTTATCTGCAGGGGTTCCATTCCTTGACCCCTAGCAGATACCGAAACCCATGGATGTTCAAATCCCCCGGTCCAACACCCTGTTGCCCTCCAAACGTAATTGGAGCTGTGCTCCAGAGGCATCAAGAGGGCCTTCTGAGGGCCAGGGAGACCGCATGAAGCTTCCCTGGCCCTCAGAATCCCTTCTGAGGGCCAAAACGCATAACTTCCAGTTTTTGCCCAAAAACTAGAAGTATAGCTTTTCAGTTCTCAGAAGGCCCTCTGGACGTGACCAGAACATAGCTTCAGTTGCATTTGGAGGGCAACAGGAGGCCCACTCCATGGTTCGGAACCCGTGGATATTCAAATTCGCGGGTGCCAAACCCACAGATACCAAGGACCACCTGTATGCAGGTGAGGAACAAACATCTGCTACACACACAAAAACCAGGTGCAACTGTCCAGGGATGCTATTGACCATGGCACATTTGACCAAGACACAATGGTCCTACACTGCTGCATGCTATGGGCCAGCAGGACACTAGACAACTGAGGAGACAACAGAGTAAAGAACATTTTTACTTAGCTAGCCATAGGCCGCTTGATCTCCTATGGGTCTCCTCAGGCCTACATCAGCTTTTCTGGGGCGGATATGGATGAGGAAAAGGGCATAGGATCCTGCACGCGCTACTGCTACTGAGATCCACCTCTCCTGGTTGTGAACCAGCTCCAGCCCAACCCATTCCTCACCCTGATCTACCCACGATCCTCCCTTGAAACACCCCCACCAACTTACTGGTGACAGAGGAGAATGGCAGAGGTTCTGCAGTCCAACTGCATGTGCATGTCCTCCAGTCATTTGCACGGGCATGGCCAACCCACAGAACAGCATAGCAGCTTTTGCACTGTTGTCCAGGATTTAGGGTGGCAGATCTTGTGATCTGCAGTACTACAGCTCATACAGCAGTGGTTCTCATACATTTAGCACTGGGACCCACTTTTTAGAATGAGAATCTGTCAGGACCCACCAGAAGTGATGTCATGATCAGACGTGATGTCATCAAGCAGGAAGATTTTTAATTGTCCTAGGCTGCAGTCCTACCCACACTAACCCAGGAGTAAGTCCCATTTACTAACATTGTTAAAAGAATATATACATAGTAGCTTGTTAAAAATACAGATCTGTAACATTTCCCCAAATGCAGTCACATACCATGGTAGCATCAAGTCTAATATATTAAAAATAAAATACTGAAATGAATGGGGACCCAGCTCAATTTGGCTTGCGACCCACCTAGTGGGTCCTGACCCACAGTTTGAGAAACACTGTCATATAGGGTTGGGATATTGATCTTAAAGGACTGCATATCCTGACTCCTACTGGGCCCTTGCAATGCCAGAACTAACATTCCAACAACACAAGGTCTTTTACAGCAGCATGAAAACCTGGCTACTTTTGTGCACTGCTAGGCACCTGCGGAAAATGACGAAAGGCATGGCACACATGGCAGTGGCTTCAAGAGGTTCTGCAGGCATCAGCAAATTGGTGGCAGGGCACACTGTGGGCGGGGAGAGGGGGTAAGAGTCATGTTGGAGGAGGAACTGGGGGTGTGTTGCAGAGAGAAGGGGTAGTCGCACACCCATTTTCTTATCCCCCATTTTCTGTCCTCACTGACTTCCCTTGGACTTGTGCCAGCAAAATGGCGGGCATAGGTGGTTTTTCTCATCCCCCTCCCCCCACTACAGCATGTAGCGTGTGCTCTGTTGGCATGGCTGCATGCTATAATGCAGGAGTGGCCAACCTTTCAACTTTAGGGCTCCTGGACCTTTAACAATTGTGTAGAAGAGGGAGTTTCAGCAAGTGCAACTTGTCATCTCACAGCTGCATCTGCTGAAATTTTCACTTCCACACAATTGTTAAAGGTTCAGGGGACCTAAAGTTGAAAGGTTGGCCATTCCTACTATAATGTGATGGCCCACTGATGGGGAACAGGACGAGGCTGAAAGTCTCTGAAAATAACAGTGCAAGTTTCACCTAACCAATTGGGCCTAAATGTCTGGAACACAAGCATTTTTGTTTATGAGTTAGTAAAAGGCCAAATATGTGTACGTTTATAGTTTTTTCTTTAAAAAAAAATTGAGCAAGCTTTGGTAAGAATCATTTATGCTTTCTAATCAATAAGCTTTGGAAAAGAATTCAATAAAGAAAAGAGGTTTTATATACCAACCTGGTTTAAAGGGCTACAGCCTTTTAACCAGATCCTTTTCTTTTACATCTCAAAAGAAAAAATGAACATCATTATCCTTCTAGCTACACTGGAAAAGAATATATTACTTCTTATTGATTTTCTGTTACAAATCTGTCGACTGCCATTCCCAAATGCTATTCTGAAAAAAGTATTTCTTAATAGGAAACAATAATATTTTGAAAATATTTTAAATAGATTATAAACTTGTGTTCAATATATTTATGTACTTCTAGAAATAATGAAAGTTATAGATAAATTAGAGATTTGTGTAAAAATAATGGATATTAAATAGAGATATGTCTTATTTTCAGTCATCAGTAAAGTAGGTGCATATGCTAATTTTAAAATAATTATGGAACCTGAGTTCCATTAGACACTACAACTTGAATAGGCAACCTTATTGACCCTAAAGTACACTGTAGTGTGTAAGATAATGTACACTCTTGCATAATTAATAGTTACAAAAAATTTCTAGAGGTAATTAAGGCATTCTGCCTTGAAAAAGCTTATTTCTTTCTAAATTAATGAGGCCAATAAGCAGTAATACATTGTGTGTGGGGGGTTAAGGGACAACTTGGGGGGGCATCACAACAGTATAACAAAACGGCAAAGAGTTCATATTTTTTATAGCTCAATTCGAACCAGCACAGCAGGACCAAGCAGCCCACGCTGTATCCTGTGCTGGTTAGAAGCAGGCTGGAGGTCTTCTCAGGGTAAGGGGGCAGCCTGCCCAATGGGTAGAGGTGTTTTGGGGGTATTTGTAAATGCTAAATAACACATCATAACATGAAATTTGCATCAAAAGTGATATAAAACTATTTTTACTAATAAAATGGAATAACCCCAATTTTACCCCTCTCAGCACTGCCTCATAGCCCAGTTTTCTTTCCAAATGAGTTGCAGAGCCCTCTCCAGACCCTGTGGAGGCCAGAAAGATGCAGCAAGGCATCCTGGATTCATTCATCATATTGATGCAGTACCTGTTTCCACCACCAGTGTGCAATTTTCAGAAGTCACCAATTCCTTTCCCAGGGGCTTATTCTCGCAGTCCCGTTATCCAACTATAAGACGATAAGGTGCAGGGCATTGCAAGAAAGCACACAATGTGAATATTGGACTAGGTCTCTGTTTTTTACCCTGCCTGGATGTTATAGATTTGCATGATTCTGCATGCCTTTGGGGTGGGGGCTCTTTTGCATGATTCTCCCCCCCCCCACTGAAGCAGCTATAGTCTGCATTTTTTCTGTGCTGTTTCCCATGCCTCCACTTTGCTTCCTCTAACACCCTACCAGAAGCTCTGGAATGCCTGTGGGATGCACCTGCTTTCACTATATCACCTAGACCACCCACCTAGTGCACATACACTCTATCTGAACTTTTTAACAGCTAGTAAAATGTTTTTAGAATGATAACTTTGAATAAAAACTTATAACACTGCTTTTTGCCTTTTTTCTTGTTTTCATTTAGCAAAATCTGTGAAACACCATTTTCACACTCCTCTACCAGTGGGGCTGATGAGATCTGCACTGACTAAATAGCTGGAACAAGTCTAAGAAGCCTGTGTCAGGTGAGAGGCTCGGGAAGAGGGCATAGGACAGGGGTGCTCAGTAGGTCGATCGCTATCCACCGGTCGATCACGAGGCAAAATGAGTCAATCGCAGGCTTCTCTCCCGTCCACAAATCCCTGGGAGTGAGCCCCGTCCTGGGAGTGACGCTCCCTGGGAGTGACGCATCCCTGGGAGTGAGCTGCTGTCCACGCATCCCTGGGAGTGAGCCCCGTTGACTCTACTGGGGCTGACTCGTGAGTAGACCTGGAGAGGAGCCGCTGGCAGGGAGCCCTGTTGACTCTACTGGGACTGACTCGTGAGTAGACCTGGAGAGGAGCTGCTGGCAGGCTTCTCTCCTGTCCACGCATCCCTGGGAGCGAGCCCCGTTGACTCTACTGGGGCTGACTTACCTTTCCCCTGTTTTTGCACTGGTATGTATGGAGATCTGCCCCCCCTCCAACTTCCATCTGTTGGTTCTGTGTGCAAGGGGTTTTGCACTGGTTTTGCTGTGATGTCTATATAGAGATCTTCCCTCCCCCACACCTTTCCCCTGTTTTTGCACTGGTATGTATGGAGATCTGCCCCCCCCCAACTTCCATCTGTTGCTTCTGTGTGCAAGGGGTTTTGCACTGGTCTTGCTGTGATGTCTGTAAAGAGATCTTCCCTCCCCCACACCTTTCCCCTGTTTTTGCACTGGTATGTATGGAGATCTGCCCCCCCCCCCAACTTCCATCTGTCGGTTCTGTGTGCAAGGGGTTTTGCACTGGTCTTGCTGTGATGTCTGTAAAGAGATCTTCCCTCCCCCACACCTTTCCCCTGTTTTTGCACTGGTATGTATGGAGATCTGCCCCCCCCCCCAACTTCCATCTGTCGGTTCTGTGTGCAAGGGGTTTTGCACTGGTCTTGCTGTGATGTCTATATAGAGATCTTCCCCACACTTTTCCCCTGTTTTTGCACTGGTCTGTATAGAGATCTGCTCCCCCCCCCCACTTGTATTGGAATCGAGGAAGATCTGGTGAGGAGGTAGATGTGGTGTCAGCAGTGGCCCCTTTAAGGGTAAGGCCTGGGCATCCAGCAGAGTGTGCTGCACAGCTGCAGCCACTTGAAGGCAATAGGGCCTTCAGGGATATAAGAGCACCTGAGGCAGGAAGGGCTCCACTTATTTATGTGAGTCAGCCTTTTCCTACAAGAAGATCATTAAGTCCAAGTACCGTTCCACCATGACTGATGAACATTTGGAAGTGTGCTTGAGGCTGGCTGTCAGCAGCTACTATCCGGACTATGCATCCTTGGCTGATTCTCTTCAGTGCAAGTCATCAAAGTAAACTCAAGTAATTACAAAAAATGTTTATAGTTAATTATGTTGTGTTGTGCAATATTGGCTCATGCGGTTATGCAAAGTACACCAACATACATTGTACACATAAATGTTATATGTTATGATGGCGCGAACATTGTAAAAAAAGTCTGGTAGATCTCTGGGCCTTGCTGGGTTTCAAAGTAGCTCTCCAGCCAAAAAAGTGTGACACACACACACACACACACACACACACACACACACACAAAAGTGTAATAGCAACATAGCTTCAAGGAAGGGTTAATTTCAAAAATGCTCTTATAAGGTGCAAGATGGATGACTGCCAAAGATCTCTCTGCTAGGATCTCTATCCTATCCTAGTTCCCAGATCCTAGCTGAAGACGTGAAAGATTTAAAAGGGAAGTGCTGAGGGTTGCGGCAATCTACAGACACTAGCTGATAGTTTTAACATATGCCCCTGGTTTCCTCAGCCCAACACCTCACAGAGGGCATTCAACTTGAGGTGGCTGGAAGGCCAATGTAGTTGGGCTTCCAGATTCCATCCTTAAGGGGCTTGTACTATCAGTTCCAAGTTCAGTTACTAACAGTCATCCACTCATCGTCATCAAAGCAGCTTTCAGGTGTTTCTTATTCATAGTTTTCAGGAGGATTTTGATGTTTTGGGACTGTTCTGGGCTCATTTGGGTCAGGTTCAATATTGGAAAGTGGAATAAAGACTCTGAAGTTGTATTTCCCTGCATCTTTCCTTGAAGCTTCATCTGAGGGTTATAAAAACGAAGTAAAATAATGCAATTAAGATTCTGACATGATTGTGGCTATAGTAGTTGCACCATGGACAAATATCCTAGATAAGTATCCTAGAAGCCTATTCCATTCAATCCTATCTGATTTAATTTCGAATGGGAAAAAAATTGACAACTTGAATGTACAAACTCTTGCACATGCTGATCAAAGAAAACATTCAGATGTAGTTGGATACACAACATCTTCCTGAAGCTTAGAGCCCCTGAGTTCCTAACACCGGCCCTACACCAGTGCTGAGTGTAACAAATGTGCAGTAAGCCACAGGCACAACATTCAGCGCCAGGTCAGCACTTGCACCAGTTCATTGCCAGTCTGCGTTGTGCCTAATGCCAGCCAAAAGCCAGTCGGCACACCACCTGGAGCAACGGAACAGCTTCAGGCGGCAGAGGGGTCTAACCGAGGAGGGTGTTCCAGGGCAGGGAGGGGGAGAAAGCGGAGTGGGACAAGTGGAACTCTGTCGGCACCATATGCCACACCCCATGTTGGGCCAGCTGGCCTGATAGAGGAACTCTCAACTCTGCACCAGCAAAATAGCCAGCGCAGACTTAAGAAGCCCCATTGCAGGGCCTGCACCCTTACCTGGGGAAAGGGTACATCTCCCCTACCCCACTGAAAAGTACTACTTCTAGATGCTCTAAATCTGGGCTTCCATTGAATTATCATAGTTCATGCTCATCAATATTCCTATCCCGCATGAATTTGTCTAACCCGCTTTTGAAGTCAACTATTGGTAATCCCCACATCTTGTGGCAGTGAATTCCATAAATAAATTGTGTATTATGTGATGAAGTAATTCCATTTGTCTGGTCTGAATAATGAGAGGAAATTTTAATTGCTACTCCCTCTTATTTGTTCGTAATGCTATGATGGCTATTTTATTGTGTTTTAATGTTGAAATCTTAAATTCCACCTGTTGTAGGGCAGTATTGTGTGTTTGTTTTTGCTGGTCTTTGAGCGTAACAATAAATACCTACCTATAATATTGGTCTTCATATAGATTTTTGAATGACCATATTTTCCTTCATTGCAAGAACTGTCCATTTACTTGGACCCCCCTGCAACCTACATTTTAAACAGTTTCTGATCCAAAGACAGCTTTTCTCATTACCCATGACATACCCATAACTCCAAAAGTTTCTGACTTTTTTCAAGAAAGGAAAGTTCAAGGAGATCACCCCTATTCTTCCAAAGGAGAAGTCTTTTCTCCTATTCTCCCTTGGGAGAAGTCATGCTCATTCTTCCTCAGCAAGTCTTGTCCTATACAGTTGGCTTTTACCTTACACGCGACTGACTTGTGTGAAGTACAGGCATCCCCCTAGTTTCCACAGGGGATCCGTTAATGGGCCTTCCTGAGGATAAAGAAACTATGGATACAGGGGAACCCTATCTCCATGTCCCCCATGGCCCCACATGTCCATTAACATTGTTTAGATGCTTACCAAATGGTACTCTGTTTATTTCTTTGGCAGGATGCTATAAGCATGCAATCTTATAATGCAGGCAGTCAGGCTGGAAGCAGCCTGAATGCTTGAAGAGACTAGATTGAACGTTAAAAGGAAATAGGAAGTTAACTGTTTCCTGTTAACGTTCAATCGAGTCTCTTCAAGCATTCTGGCTGCCGGCAGCCTGCTTGCACATGTAATAAGCTTGCTTGCTTATAGCGTCCTGCAAAAGAAAGAAACATTTCCCAAACAGTATGTATCTAAATGATGTTCATGGGTACCCCCCAGATATGCAGATAACTGAATCTGCGGATGCCTCATCCATGGATATGGGGAATGTCTGTATATGCACTCAGTCCCCACTGAAAAGACAGAGAAAACAACCATTAGTGCGGATGACTCTGCCTACCATTCCATTTACTCTGTTTATGCCCCAGATCAAGCCTGAAGTAGGAGAACAAAGCTGCTATTCCCTCAGTTCCTACATGTCTCTTGTACTGTGCGTTTAGTTCTTAAAGAGATAGTATGTATTTGTGGGCTTTAAGGAAGTTTTAACTATCCATAATTTGGGGTTTAAGCGCTGACCCCATAATGTAACCCTCGTGTAAGATGTGGGCCAACTTTATATTTATTAATTCAAGTTTATAATAATGTTTTCTACCATCTTATCCAGGATAGACATTACACTAACATGCCTGGAATTTCCTGGCTCCTCCATGGATCCTTTAAAAATAAAAAATAAAATAAAAAAGCGTGTATGTTGGCTGCTTCTCAACCCTAGTACAAACCTATACAGCTTATTATGTATTTCCTTCTTTATTACTCTTTATTCCCAGCTCTTATGACTCATAATAGCAGTATATCTTGTGGCAGCATATACAAAAACACAATACTTTTTTTTCTGAAGAAAAATTTTTTTCCTGGAAATATATTTAGAAAAAAGCTGTCAAATGCAGTGAATTTGAATGAAATGGGTTTCCACAATAAAGAACATGCAATTCGTGCTGTACCAAAGTCGTAATATTTGATTTTCAATATGAAAGTTACAGTTTCAGATGGAGTGCATGGGATTGCGAAAGAAAACACGCACACATAAATTTCCACTCCTTTTCACATGTTTCACACCTGTTCCCAGTCATGATTCCCCTGGAATCAGAATTCTGCTGATTCTAAGCCATTTTTTTTTAAGTTGAAAGAACTTTTCCTCATACAATCCTAGCCAATCAAAGATCACATGGCGAATGTGGTGACTTCACAATGCTAATCAGATTTGATTGTGTGATGATGTCACTGAAAAGTCCTCTCACTGCCGTACTTTGGACAGGAAAAAGGAAATGTGTTGCCTTTACTGAGGTAACTGGGCCAACATATTATATTAATGTTATCTGGTATTTTGTACATCTTGTATGGCGCAAAAAACAACAACAAACACCTCTACATCTATACACCAACTCCCCCGCTTAAGTGCAGGTTAGGTTTCAGGATTCTGTACTTTAGTAGTTTTGACTTAAGTCTAACATCCCTATTATCAGCAGTAAACATGTTGTGAAATATGAAAAATCTGTATTTACTATACACCTGCCATACTCTTGTACTCTATATACTAGTTCACTAATTTCAAATCTGTCTGTTGGCAAAAGTATGACACTTGGGTGTCCAGTTGGGTAACACTTGGGAGCCAAAGCAATTAAAACACAGAAGGGTGCCTTCATAAGAATGTTCCTTTTGTCTTAATTTTTAGTTGCATTAATGATATAATAGCCATATAATGATATTTACTACAGTTTAAATAATTGTTGAAGAGCCCAGTCCTGAGTTTGGCGCTCTGGTTTTGTGCCGGAGCGTACTGTTGCAAACATGCCGTAAGGCACATCTGCAAGGCTTACTGCCGGGCCAGCGCCTGTGCCAGCCCAGCACTAGCTGGCGCTGGGCTAGCGCCAGGCGGGAGCCCATCCTCCACTGCTCAGCGGTCTCACGGACTGCCAAGCCGTGGCACGGTAAGCAGGGGCAGGGAGGAGGCATTCTGGGGGGGGGGGAAGGCATGGGGAGGGCGGAGAGAGGGTGAGTGGGAGGTGTGCCAGGGGAGGGAGCGGGGAGGCAGGAGGTGGGTCCGGTGGAGCTCGGCGCCCTACACGAATGCCTTTACTTTACCACCGAGTAAAGTAAAGTGGTAAAGTGAGTAGCCCCATTGCAGGGCTGCTTCCCTTACCTGGGAGAAGGGGACAAAAGTTCCCTTCTCCTGAGGCACTGCCTGCGGCAGGCTGAGATGTGCAGGATGTGGCGGCAGCCGTTCTCGGCACCTCTGCAGCTGCACGACCCGGGCAGCTCAGGATTGGGCTGTAAATCATTTATGTAAATCATTCATTGTTTAAATTATTTAAATTGCAAGTTTGAGGGTACAATCCTAACCTGCGCTGGTACAGCCAGGCCAAGTGAGCTATGCTGTATCCAGCACAGATTAGGTGCAGGTTGGAGGTCACCTTGGAGTAAGGGGATAATTTTCCCCTTATCCCATGTCGAGTTCCAGCCTGTCCTATGGGGCTACTTGGATCTGCACTAGCTATTTAGCTGGCACAAATCCGAACAGCCCATGTAAGGCTGCCTGGCCTAGGAGTGGGGGTTGGGATCTGGTGTGCGCTGCCACCACCAATCCCACCCCTCAGCCAGTACCAGTCCATCTCCCATTCCAAACTCCCCCACACAAAAATACCCCCTCTCCACCCCCGGATCTTCCTCCCACCACCTTCTCCCATCCCTTGGATCGGGCAGCTCCACTGTACAATTTTTTTCTTTTTAACCAGAATAGATTAAAAAGAAAAAAAAATTGTACAGTGGGGCTGCCCGAACAGAACAGATGGCAGATGTAGAAGGTCTTGATAAAACGCAAACTCAGCTTTACTCCTCTCCCTCCTTCTCCTACTTGGCAAGTGGTAAAAGGTGACTGTGTTTTGTTATTCTGTTGCTGGAGTCACCTCCATTCAGGTGGTGAATTCTTTTTCCTCATACAGTATGAACACTCCCCTGCGCCTCGCAATATCTCAGCTCACCCTGTGCTCAATCAGCCTTGGTCCTGCTCACTGCTTCCTTCAGTCTTTCCCTCCCTTCTGTTCCTAGGATCCTCTCATTTTTTTTAGACCTATATATTAATAGCATGTACATCCTAAAAGTGAGCAAGCTTTGCAAATCTAGAATCCAGTTCTAAACATATTTGCCACAATCCATTGACAGCAGGTTATGCACAACAGCAGCCTTTCACATATAGATCATGTGAACAGAAATTGCCACTGTGATGCTGTATGGGTAAATCACCACTCTGACATCACAGTGGGATAATCTATAGGAAACCACACTCAGGACCTGCCTGACAACCTGTTCTGGGAAGGCAGAAGTGCAGTAGCGTACTTTTAGCCTTGTGTTGCTGCATTTTGCTTCATATATTAGGGTGGTTATGTGAAATTAGCAACACGGTATCCTAATCGTGAGAATATGTTAGGAAATTTAGCTTCACCTCTAGTAGCCCCATCTGCTTTCCAATTTTCTTGTTAGGCTGTTTGTTTCTTCGCAGGACACCCAAAGAGCTACACATGTGGGCCGGGGCTGTGCACAGGCCTGCTCTCCACCTCTGCCTGCCCATCAAAATGACTGGCATTTTGAGAGTGAATAAAGACCATGTCTTAATAAATGCTGTTGTTGCTGTCTGGAGGCAGATATAATTAGCAAGTTTAGACATTACTGCTACTTCCCGAGTTCTACAGCAACCTTTTGCATCACAACGTGAACCAAAAGCAACTCGCTAGTTAGAACATGGAATTTCAAAACATGCAAATTATTTTCTAATAATTTATTATTCTAAACATGCACGTGGGTGGTGGGAGAGAATTATCTACTTGCGGATATCCTGAAGGCACTCAAACCTAAACAATGAGATAGTCATACCGCTAGTTTTCTTTTATACTATTCTTATGAGGGAGGAAAGAGGCATCTGAGAGTTCTTTCACAAGTGAAAAATATTATGGGTTTCCCCAAACAAAGTCTATTATGTACATTATCTTTCTTTTAGTATTGTGATATTACTACTTCTTTCTGGGACAATATAGCAGTACAGGCGGAGAAGGCATATGAACACACAGTCTCAGTCACATACATCATACAGAAGATCAAGAACCTATTGATTTCACTAAGTGTGACTAATTTATTTATATTTTATAGTACATTTTCAGAGTGTTTGGAGCAGGATTTACCATAGTTGTGGCTACAGATCCATTTATAGGTCAAACCTTGTTATACACGGATTTGACTCAACATGAACGGCCACTGCAAATGAGAAGGAATGTTCTAATCCCCTTGAAAAAGGGGAAAATGCATCCCTTTAAAATCACAGTTTAAAAAAAATGGCTTTTCTTACTATTGTAGAGAGACAGTCATGCAAGGGATTACACGTATAACCTAATTATCCACAGATTTTTCTGTCTCAGCCTGATGAGAAGCGCCCTTTAAATTAAAGGAAAACAGTCATTTAACAATAGTTAATGTGAAAGAGGGCAGCCAGCTGACAATCCATCAATTATTCTCTCTCCAGGCACTTAGGCAAGTGACCCTTCCCCTCCCCCTGAATATGTGAAAGAAATATAATTACTTTGCTCTGGGTGAAGGGAGCACTGGAGTGAAGCCTTTCTAAGCTCCTGGAGAGAGACTGATTGATGGATTGCCTTCTTAATAATTCTATCTTACTTCACAAAGGTCAGCAAGGTTATTTTTACATCAATTTAAAAAACAATGTCCTTTGACTAGGTGATGTGCTTTAATGCAATTTTTGTCAACCATGTGAGTTCTGGGAAAGGAACCCTCGCAAATAATGAGACTCAACCTGTATTCAGAAATAACTTTTTGAACCAATTTGATGTACAAGAAAACTCAATGGGATTCCTCACAAGTATATATGCTTAGAATTACAGCCTGAGCAAATCACAGAGAAAAATATAAAGGCTAAATCAATGGACCTAATGGATCTCTGAACAGCTAACATTCATGTTAAAAATGCACTTCAATTAAAATACTCTATTGTGTGTGTAAATACTTCTTCAGGTGCATGTGATTTCTTTTTTAACTATTTACCAGGATAATCAAGTAATACATACAGCAAAGAAGGACACTAAAGAATGTAGTGAGAAATCTAGGGAAATGCTTTAATGGAAAAGTTTAGCATATGGACTATACATAACAACATTAACATGAACATACCATAAGCATACAGTTATATATCTTATCTGTCATAGGATGGCTGAAATGCTCTTTACTCAGGCAAAATAGCAACTCCAGTGCTCTCATTTTCCAGTCCAGCAGAATGGACAATATGGATCCTGCAGAATGTTCTACATCCATCTAATACATAGATGCCAAATTTGTCACTGTTTTCATGGGTTCTAAAAAGAATCCTTCCTTCATCACTAAATGGCCACCTGAGTGCAACACACAGGATCTTTTGAGGAACTTAAGCTATTGCCTATGCATTATTCTCAAGATTCTGCGTGTTCTGAATCAAAGAATGCTTGCAATATTTTCCCCCATATCTTATTTCCAGAGATCCTTAATTATTTTCTTATTGCATCTATGGAACTGTTTCAAATTCATTTACTGCAGTCCAGAATGTTGCTACTTCCTTGGGCTTCAGCAAAGCAGCAGGTGTTAAGACAGTGCACACTAAATACTTGAGAGACAAAAGTTCAACTTTGTATACATAATGAAGATGAAGATAAAATATCTGACATAAGAAATCCAATAAACCCATCATAGCAGAGAAGAATGAAACATCATTTCTTCAAGATTAAGGGGTTTTTGAACTTCAGGAAAATGAGATTCATGCACATTTCTGGTTTGAACAGTACATTCAACCTGCACGTTTTCTCCTCCTTTTCTAAACCTTACTACAGGTATCTGTCACTTGACAGTGATACATTCTCTGAAGCCCATCATTATATGAATAAGCACCTACAGGTGGTGACAAACCAAGGAGCCTCTCCTCCAGCCATTACCAAAGTCCCTGCTGCAGGCAGAGTGCTGCCCTGTACTGCCACAGGCAGCAGTGGAATTATTTGGGCGCACTCAGTCTTGGCAGGCTATGTGCAGGAGACTGCATGGCCAACTGATGGGCAGCGTTCTGGAGGTTTTTTTGCCACAGAGTCCTTAGGTGCAGCTACGCGGGGAACGGATCCTGCGCTGCCAGGCTGGTGCATGTCTTTGTTCCAGTGCTACTGGCTCTTAAGGAGGCACAAACATGCTTTACAACATACTTGTGACACTTGGGAGCCGGCACAGAAAGGTCTTCACCAGCTCAGCACAAGATTAGGATTGCACTGTAAATCAATGCATCACTCAGTTCTTAGAAACAACTGCCAGACTAAATCAATACATCTCATCTCTTGTTTCTCCAACACCTTCTAAGTATCACAGAGGAAGTACAGAGGAAGAGGGCAGGAGGTCTGGTCTAGAGGGTTGAGCCTCCATTTGCCTGAAGATAACATCTGAAGGTCGGCAGTTCGAGGCCACCGGCACCGTGCAAACTTGAAGCAGCTGACAAGCTGAGCTGAGCTATTCCATCTGCTCTGAGTGTGGGAGGATGGAGGCCAGAATGTGCGAACAGATCAAGAAAGAAACACCTGAATCTTGTGGTTTCTTGAAAGATAGAAACCTTCTTTCAAACTGTAAAAATCCCTACGGGGATTTAAATTTGCCTGCCTATGTAAACCGCCTTGAATAAAGTCTAAGGAGAAATCTGAGGACCGAGAAAGGCGTAATAGAAATACCTGTATTATTATTATTATTATTATTACATCTTGTTCCAGAAACTTGTTCAAACTGCAAAAATGGTAAAGCAAGAAGCCGAAGGATCAGGAAATAAAACTAATGAAACTGGCAGCGTTATAGATAGAAGGCAACTCCTGGAAGATACATGCAGGGATCATGATTTGATCATCACAAATAAGTTTCCAAAGTGGCACTCAGTAGAAGATCTAGAGAGAACAAAAACAATCTGTACAATGAGGTGAGGCTGGGACAGCATTCTCTGAGTGTCTGGTTAATGTCACTTGGGCATTAGAAACCTCAGACTATAACCGCTTAAACTGGGTATAGTCTGTATTTCTGCAACTTGCAAGTTTGCCAGAAATGTAAGTGGTGCTGGCTGCAAGGCAGTAGGCTGCCTGGATACCCCAGTGCCAGTAAGTCAGCAGTGGGGGTGAGATGGAACTAATGGACCATGCTGGAACTTATTCCCTCCATTACAAACCTCTCCACCCCTTTATCTTCTTGGACATATGCCACCAAAAGAATTGGTGTATGCATAGGAGATGCATAGGCAGCCCCAGGGCTTCTGTGGAGGTAAGCAAAAATAATTTTTACTTATCTCCCATTTGCCCTTGAGACCCCACCACAATGCAGCATGTACCTTTGTGGTGCAGCTGCATCGGTGCTGGTGGCGGGGGAGAGGACTGGGGCCTTAGAGCCCCAATCCTATGCATGTCTGCTCAGAAGTAATTCCCATTATAGTCAATAGGGCTTACTCCCAGGTAAGTGTGGATAGGATTGCAGCCTTAGGGCCCAATCCTATCCAACTTTCCAGCTCTGGTGAAGATGCAATGCAGACCTACCCTTGCGAAGGCCCCAGTGACTATCCCCCCACCAAAGGATGCAGCGCACATCCCACTTGCACAATTGCACCAGCACTAAAAAATTGGATAGGATTGGGCCCTTAGTTAGTGTCAGGGGCGACCTCCCCTGGGGTCCCTGACTTACCTCTAGAGGGGAGCAGCCCCCAGTCATGGATTCCCCTTTCCTCCTGGGATGGGTGGGGATCCCATCCCACCCTCTGCAGCGCTGGTCCCAGCACCCAGGAAGAGGTAGGACTGGGCAAGCCTGCAGCTGGCTTGCCTGGCAGACGGGGTGTGGGCGACCCTCTGCTTGGGACAGCGGGCAGGTGGGCCACCACCCCTCCCAAACCAGCCACAGCGGAGGCACATCCCCGCCAGACTGCCTGGCGAACCCAGGTTTCCCCGCCCGATGACATCAGTGGGCAACAAAGTTCGCTGCCAGCCCCAGATACCCAAAGGGGCGGGAAAAGGGGGGCCTGGCAGGGGGTGCAACCCACCGGCGGAGGAGGGTCCTTCAGGGGGATTGATCCCCCCCAGGGGCACCGGGAAACCCCTTTCCAGAACCCAAGTCTGGGGCTGGACACTGGCCCTTTTAGACCTGCCAAGCCAGGAAGAGGCAGGGTTAGGAGGAATTGCCCTGGGGCTTCTTGATGACAGTCAGTTTGGAGAGAGCGGGCTGAGGGGAGGTAGGAGCTCCAGCCTTCCTACCAGTGACCCAAGAAGCCTGCCTCAAGCCTGAGCAGGGCACCAGGGTGCTGTCAACCCCCCACCCCTCATGGCAGTCTGAGGTCAGCCCGACCAAGACTGTGGGACACGTTAGAGAGAGAAGACACTTTAGACACTTTAAAAAAGAGAAGCCGGACTGGCAGCTGGACCTTCTGGCCCAGGGATCCTTGAGGGATGCCCTATGCCTTAGACCCACCGGGCACCAGGATCCCCACAGTTAGTAATAGGAATGTTAAGAAACAGACAGTTGATAAGTCATACAATTTCTTCCTTCAAGAGAATCTATCTTAAACCAAAGTAACTGTAGTATAAATAGGTGGCCACATTGTGTTTGGGGGGGATGGACACACACTTGTAATATGCATAAAAGGCATTTCACATTTAAATGTTACATAACTTTGGGGTTTCATAAAAGAGTTGCTCATTATTCATGAAGGAACTGGGGCTTCCAGTTTTGTTTCTGCCATGAATAAGCAGAAGTCATTAAAATCCACATGGGATCTTTCAAACTTTGTTGCACATCAAAAGTCTATATTAGGCTTTAAAAAAGAAAAAGGAGAAAGAAGAGAAAAGCAGTCACGTTGAGATTTTATTGTTAAAGATGCATCCCTTTTGATCTTACATCAGGATAGCAGGGCTTAGAAGGAAGAATGTTCTATAATATTTTGAATGGAGAATGATCAGGCTGCCTATCTGCTATACAGTTAAAATTCAGTGCACCAACTTTAGCTTGCTGAAAATTAACCTGACTGTATTACAACTGTGTGGGGAAAAGGTAGCTGTATTATAAAAACCTATTTATTTAAAATTAGAAATGGGATTATTTTTCTTTTCTCTTTGTGATGATTGCAGGAAGAGGCAATCAGCTCTTCTAAGGTTAACTTTTATTCAGTCTCCAAAGAGAAGGGGGATTATTCAATTTCTCCCCCTCCCCTTCCAAGATCCACACTAGAGTTTAGCACCCCAAAACTAGATACTCCTCAGCTGCACCCCAAATGCCACTGCCTCTATCTGGTTGTGTCCACACCTGAGAAATATCCTCCCACTCTTCAGTCAATCATACTCCACATTTGCACAACTTGGTTCTAATTTCAGCCACTTCATCTCCAGCAGTCTGCAAAGTTCACTCGTAGCCCAATCCTAACCAACTTTCCAGCACTGATGCATCTGCAGTACAGACCCAAGGTAAGGGAAGAAATATTCCCTTATCTTAAGGAGGCCTCCATGACTGCCCTCTCAATACAGAATGCAGCACACATCCCACTGGCATGGCTGCATCGGTGCTAGAAAGTTGGTTAGGACTGGGCTGTAAGTCACCTGCCTGCTTTGGTTTCTCAGACAAGTTTAATTGCTATTTTGTATTGGCAACCTTCAGTCTCGAAAGACTATGGTATCGCGCTCTGAAAGGTGGTTCTGGCACAGCGTCTAGTGTGGCTGAAAAGGCCAATCCGGGAGTGACAATCCCTTCCACACCGGGAGCAAGTGCAGTCTGTCCCTGGTCTGTCTCCCTGGCTATGGGCCTTCCTTCTTTGCCTCTTAGCCTCAGACTGTTGGCCAAGTGTCTCTTCAAACTGGGAAAGGCCATGCTGCACAGCCTGCCTCCAAGCGGGCCGCTCAGAGGCCAGGGTTTCCCACTTGTTGAGGTCCACTCCTAAGGCCTTCAGATCCCTCTTGCAGATGTCCTTGTATCGCAGCTGTGGTCTACCTGTAGGGCGCTTTCCTTGCACGAGTTCTCCATAGAGGAGATCCTTTGGGATCCGGCCATCATCCATTCTCACGACATGGCCAAGCCAATGCAGGCGTCTCTGTTTCAGCAGTGAATACATGCTAGGGATTCCAGCACGTTCCAGGACTGTGTTGTTTGGAACTTTGTCCTGCCAGGTGATGCCGAGGATGCGTCGGAGGCAGCGCATGTGGAAAGCGCTCAGTTTCCTCTCCTGTTGTGAGCGAAGAGTCCATGACTCGCTGCAGTACAGAAGTGTACTCAGGACGCAAGCTCTGTAGACCTGGATCTTGGTATGTTCCGTCAGCTTCTTGTTGGACCAGACTCTCTTTGTGAGTCTGGAAAACGTGGTAGCTGCTTTACCGATGCGCTTGTTTAGCTCGGTATCGAGAGAAAGAGTGTCGGAGATCGTTGAGCCAAGGTACACAAAGTCATGGACAACCTCCAGTTCATGCTCAGAGATTGTAATGCAGGGAGGTGAGTCCATATCCTGAACCATAACCTGTGTTTTCTTCAGGCTGATTGTCAGTCCAAAATCTTGGCAGGCCTTGCTAAAACGATCCATGAGCTGCTGGAGATCTTTGGCAGAGTGGGTAGTGACAGCTGCATCGTCGGCAAAGAGGAAGTCACGCAGACATTTCAGCTGGACTTTGGATTTTGCTCTCAGTCTGGAGAGGTTGAAGAGCTTTCCGTCTGATCTGGTCCGGAGATAGATGCCTTCTGTTGTAGTTCCAAAGGCCTGCTTCAGCAGGACAGCGAAGAAAATCCCAAACAAGGTTGGTGCAAGAACACAGCCCTGCTTCACTCCGCTTCGGATGTCAAAAGGGTCTGATGTGGAGCCATCGAAGACAACAGTGCCCTTCATGTCCTTGTGGAAAGATCTGATGATGCTGAGGAACCTGGGTGGACATCCAATCTTGGGGAGAATCTTGAAGAGGCCATCTCTGCTGACCAGGTTGAAAGCCTTTAATTGCTAAGCTCTCAAAATATTACTATCACTTTCTAAAATATTGGCCTAATCATATAAACCTCCTTTTGCTGCCACAAGGCAAAGCAGATGTTCCAGGATCTTAGTGATGTGCACCTGCAAGAGAATTCTACTGAGTTCTCTGTGTCCAATTAGTCATTAAGTACCTTGTTTTTAACTATCAAAACAAGGTACATGGTATACCACTGAACAGACCCTCCCATAGCTGCTTATTAAGCTGCTGCTAGGATTCTTCCTGTGGAGCACTGTTGCCACTGCCCCTTCCTCATATACAGTACTTGCAATATGAGAGAAAGTACCAAGCACCACTACCACCACTGCTAATGTCACAACAGTGACATCCCACCTAGCACTTCTGTCATTGGGAGTTCCCTCTGCAAATGGAAGGAGAATACCGTTTGCTGATGGGGGGCTTGTATTTGTGTAATGAGCTCCTGATGATGGAAGCCCTAGACAGGATGCCATCCATAACATGAGAGTATCCCATGAGGCATGAAAACACCTGGGCTAAGTTTAGTTCACAGGACATGTTCAGATTGAGTTCTATTACTGACATTTTTACCTGTCTCTAAGAGCTCAACAGCTTGAGTTTTTTACTTACAGAGGGAGAACAACTCCCTATGTTTCCAAAAATAAAGCTCTTGCTGCTA
This sequence comes from Tiliqua scincoides, assembly GCF_035046505.1. NCBI lineage: Eukaryota > Metazoa > Chordata > Lepidosauria > Squamata > Scincidae > Tiliqua > Tiliqua scincoides. The sequence continues at coordinate 173,052,002 of NC_089822.1, read as the reverse complement.
CCACCTCTTCTCTCAAGCTGTTTAAGAAGCTACCTTTGCCATATTAGCTTCCTGACAAAACACACACACACACATATTCACAAATAAAAATTCTTGTATCATAAAATTCCATCATTGTTAAGTAAGAAGAAAAAAACAAACAGATTTGATTTGATCTGAAGACCTGCTGTTAGCTAATCTGATTCTGCGATATGACCTTGATATATCTGAAATCTCTGTGTGTGCAGATTTAGTGTTTTAATGTTGTTGAAAGGCATCATTCAGTCATTCAAGTAAACTATAAATTTATTATTATGAACTTTTTATTATATTACTTTGATATTTTACTTCCAGTGTTGTTATGGTCTTTAATATTGTAAAACATAGTGACCTTTTGCTAAATCTTTAATAAAATCAAATTTGACAGTAGAAGCAAACCAAACTGAGCAGTTAATACTGATGCAAACCACCTCCCATGCATTACCAAGGATGCCTTAAAGCTGCCTAATCATAAATATGTATTCTGAGGAAACCTAGATATGTACCCATAACCAGGAGAATTCCTGTTAAAATCATTAATCTTCCAGCATTAAGTTCAATGCCCCAGATGCACTGGTACTATAGCAGAGAACACTATTAATCGACACTGCAAGCACAAACACATTTTGCAACATAGACAAAGACCTGGCTAAGCCTTGCTGGGTTAGTGCTGCAACTTGTTCTGCTTACAACATGTTGACAGTGTTGTACAAGAATAAATATAAGCCTGTAATGAAATTCTTGAAGCACAGTGTATCTTATAACAGGTACGATATAGTTTTTCAGGTACCTTCAGCAGAAGAGAGGCTGAGGCTATTGGAGGAAAGAAAAAAAATCCTTTTGCGTAATAATTGACTGTAGGTAACAGAAATGACAAGCACAGACTTCTCTCTATAGTGGGAAGGGGTAAAGCCAACAACTCATCGCAGCTGTTCCCACTGCTGCTCACTGTTGAGGTAAGTCATGTTGCTGGAGGGAATGTAGTTATAGTCTTAAAGATATACAATAAGGTTGAGAGCATGCAGAGGGAAAAGTTGAGGTTAGTCTCCTGGCAGGCACCCACTTATGTGAACGCTTCTCAGCAAAAAGGCTTTCTTCCATTAGTTTGTTCAGCCACATAGGCTTCAATCATATAGGATGGCAAAGTCCCAATGCAAGAGATGGAATAGATTTGGGATTGAAACCAATTAAACCTGCATAGGGATTTTACAGCAACTCTTTAAATATGATTATGTGAAATCAAGTCCCAGTCAACTCAGTGGGTTTTACTACTGAGTAAATATGGATAGGATTGAAGTTTTCTAAAAATACTTGTGTGTTTTTTTTACGCTGGGTAAATCTTCAGGTAAACTCTACAGAAATCAAGCAGGGTTTTTTTGTTTGTTTTTTGTTTTTAAGTATTCAGAAGCAGCCACTAATTTAAGGACCCAATCCTATCCCCTGCTACCAGCACTGATGCAGCCACACCAAAAAGGCACACTCTATACTGTATACTATACTATAAAGCCACACCAAAAAGGCTGCATTCTATACTGGTGGTGGTGGGGAAACTCAAGGGCAAATAGGAGGTAAGTAAAAATTATTTGATTTCTCAGATCTCCTCAGACATACGCAATGTCTTTTGTAGCATATGGTCAAGGAGGAGAAAAGGACAGGGAGGTTTAAAAAAGTGGGAATAAGATCCAGCACGTGCAACCAGATCCATGCCTCTTCCCTGATCATGGCTCCTCCCACACAACACCACGATTCTGCCCCTCCCTGCCCACAATCCACCTCCACTGCTGATTTACCAGTACCAGAGGCTCCAGGACGGCCGCAGCTGCACAGCTATCACCACTCACGGCGGCACGTCGTGGAGTGTCACATTTTCCAATGCGGTAAGAAAAGCTGTACTGCCGAAATGCAAGTTCCAGCAGTGTAGTCCAACCACAGGATTTGGCTGTTAGAGGACAAACTGAAGATATTTACAACTTTTGTTCTACTATTATAATGCAATGATACCTCAGTTGATGAGACTTGTGGCTCATGCTAGTTCAACGTTAGCCATATGGGGTATTTTCTCAGAAATAAGTCTCACTTTCTTTAGTGGGGCTAAGGGCCCAATCCTATCCAATTTTCCAGTGCCGGTGCAGCTGCCAATGAAGCATGCACTGCATCTCGTGGTGGGGCAGCAATCACAGAGGCCTCCTTGAGGTATAGAAACATTTGTGGCTGCACCAGTGCTGGAAAATTGGATAGGACTAAGCCCTTAGTCTCTAGTAAATGTGTTTGGGATTGTAACCTTAATATGCAAGACTTGCTCTGTGAGTAAGTTAACAGTTAACAACTGTTGCTAGGAAAAAAGTAGTTCCATACTATCTGTGACCTCCTGGTTAATAAAGGAGGGGTTGTCTGCTTGCTCACTAAGACTGTCTAAACAAACAGCAGAGGGAACAACATGATTGAATGCTTCTCCCATAGTTGAACTCTCCTTGTACAAACAAAACTAGATATCAAGGAAAAAGGTTCTGGCCTGCTTGTCTCCCTAAGACATTAGTTTTCAACGTGTAATACTTTGGGGAAGAAAGGCAGGAGCATTCAGTCATGCAATCTCTCACTTGTAGTTTGAAGTGGCACAATCCAGGAACAATTTTACCACACAATAATCTGTTTTTCTAGCCAGACTTAGTGCAATATGACTGTTCAAGCTGTGTTCTGACCTATTCATGTAGAATGATGGATAGTGACAGCATTCAAAGTAGCAACTGCCTTATTTTTCCAGGGCGTTCTGCTACTGGAACAGCCTTGCAGCAAAGGCAATTTAGGGCCCAATCCTATCCAATTTTCCAGTGTCGGTACAGCAGTGCCAATGGGGCATGCACCACTTCCTGTGGTGGGGAGGCAGTCATGGAAGCCTTCTCAAGGTAAGAGAATATTTGTTCAGGAGGGCAGGAAGTCTGGTCTAGAGGGTAGAGCCTCCGTTAGCCTGAAGATAACATCAAAAGGTCGCTGGTTCGAGAACACTGACAGCTCCCTGAATGGCTGAGAATGGCGAGACCCTGAAGCAGCTGACAAGCTGAGCTGAGTGATTCCACCTGCTCTTGATGTGAGCAAGAAGCATCTTGGCTGCCTCCATGTGAGAGATGGAGCTGCTTGTCAGCCTGCGTGGGAGAACTGGAGGCTGGAAGTGAGACCAAATCAGGAAGATCCATTCTGAAATGTTGTTGGTTCTTGAAAGAGAGAACCTTTATGATTGTAAAAAATCCCTTGAGGGATTTAGAAACGCCTGCCTATGTAAACCGCCTTGAATAAAGTCAGAGGAGTAATGACCAGACCAGATGACCAGAAAGGCGGTACATAAATACCTAGTTGTTGTTGTTGTTGTTGTTGTTGTTGTCATCATCATCATCTCAGAGTTGCATTGTGGTTGCACTGGTGCTGGAAAGTTGGATAGGATTGGGTCCTTAAACCACTACCATGGGATTGTGCAACCTCATTTCTTTCCTTTCTTCTGTTCTGCAATGGCTCTGTGAGTGCTTCTGCCAATCTGCATCCATGGTAAAGTTCCTTGGAAGTAAATATCAAAATCTATGGCATACCTTGCATATAAAGCCCCATGGAAAAAAGCAACAGCTTCATTTGACATGAGAGGTTGGGGAATTGCAGCTCTCCAAACAACATGATTCTAGAAGAGTCATACCAGTAAGGCAAGATTAACATCCACTTGCCCAAATTCCACCCTAGGGCTGACTTTAGAAGTGGGACTGCTGCCTCTCTCCCTGTGAGGAAAGTAGCTAGCAGAATACTGCTGCACAGTGATCCATGTCTTCCACCCCCCCCCCTTAGCAAAAACTCTATCCCCACGTGCAAGGCAGAGGCATCAATTATGGTGCAAGCATAAGGGAGAATATTCTGCACAGTGTATGCATCCTTAAAGAATACTGCTAATATTCCAGAATACTGGAAATGTGTGCCTTAGGAAGTAAAGGAACACAACCAACTGGTCAGAAGTATGTCTTGCAAATCACATAGCTGCTCAGCCTGGCAGAGTGTTAGTACTGCACTAAATTTTTGTGATGTTCAGCTTCTAGTACAAAAATTCCCTAGATTTCACACACACACAAAACACACCCTCTTTTCTATTCTTTTCATACTTTTGTTCTTTTGCAGCCATTGTTTCTCAATATGCTTCTCTGTCACTTTCTTTACATGTGAAGTAACTTCTTCATTTTTTAATCCTAGCCAATTACGGATTAGGTAGAGATTGTGATGCCACGGACCAACACAACCAATCGGATTTGGCTATGTAGTGAAGGCAACCAAAATGATCAGAAGTGGTTTTTTTTGGGAGGGGGGGTGGATATTTAGCTTGGGAAAAAAGATGATTGTAGAATGAGACATGATTGAGACTTAAGTGCCAAAGTTATCCTTGATACATATCTCCATGTTCACCAGCACAATAACAGCCCAACCAGCATAGAAGCCCATCCACCAATGAATGCACCACAGACACAATGTTGGAAAAAACCCTCTCACACAACATCAGAACCAGACATAATCTATTAAACTGATTGGTGGGAGATTTAGGACATATAAAAGAAGGTACTTCTTCACTCAGTACGTAACACAGGTCTACAAAAAAAAGCATTTTAGTTGCCAAGGTTGAGTGAACAAATTTAGGATATTTTTGGAGTGCTGAATCCTGAATCCAGTGCCTGACTGGCTCTGGTTTTGGGGGTACAGAATAACCACCTTATATGCTGATTAAGGCAGCTTCCTCATGAGGAAGCCAATACCATAACTTCTTCAAGAGGAAGCTGCTTGAATCAGCATATACGTATGTTGGCTATGCCATACCCCCAAAACTAAAGCCAATCTGGCAAAACCAATGCCATTTTTTGTATCAGCACCTCAAATCTACCCAAGAATAGATCTAACTTTTGCAGCAACAAAATGTGGATATGCTTGTTATTAGTTTGAGGAATTCATTGCCACATGATGTGGTGATGGCTACTATCTTGGATGGCTTCAAAGGGGGACAATTTGGACAAATTCATGGGGGACTGGTCTACCAATGACTGATAATTATAATGGCTCAATGGAAGTATGCATCTGAATACCAGTTCTAGGGGAGTAAAGTTGGGAAAGACACATGTCTCTGGGCCCAATCTAGAATAGTGCACACTGGCTTACCACCAGTGCGCACTGTCACAAACATGTTGTAAGGCATGTTCGCGGGCCTTACTGCCGGGCAAGTGCCAGTGGTAGCCCAGTGCTGGCTGGCACTGGGCTACTGCCGGGCAGCCACCAGAGCTCCACCGCTCAGTGGTCATGGGGACTGATGAGCAGTGGAGAGGTAAGTGGGAGTATGGGAGGAGGTGGGGAGGAGGATTTCTGGGGAGGGGGAGGCGGGCAGAGGGCAAGGAGAGGGCAGGGAGGAGGTGTTCTGGGGGGAGGGAGCAGGAAGGCAGGAAGGTGGGATTGGTGGAGCTGTGCTCCACCAGATTCAGATCCTCCACGTTGGTGTCACTGCCTGACACGAATGCTCTTGATTTACTGCCAACCTTTTGGCTGGGGGTGAATTGGGTAGGCCCATCGCGGGGCTACTTTATTTACCTGGGGGAAGGGAATGAATCCCCTTCTCCTGAGGAGCTACTGGTGGCTTTCTGGATTGTGTAGGATGCGGTGGCAGCCATTTTCGGATTGGGCTGTATATCTTCTGCATAGGTTCCCTAGTTGGCTAGCTGTTAGTCTTCAGAAGACTCCCAATAATATGTGATTTACTTTTGATATCCTTGCATATCTTTAAGACTATATTCATTATGAATTGAACACCATGAGTTTACCCTCTTGAAGCCATTTAACATCTGATTCTAATATTATTTTTATTCTAACTGCAAGTAACCTTTGCTGCACTAAGTGGAAAGGAGGGCTAAAATTAATAAATAAAACATCTCTGAAGTTAAATAGATTCTTTCTCAGAATTCTTCAAACCACGTATTTCTGCTTTGCACAGAAAACAAAATCTATGACGCAAGAATACAAATCTATGATCTTCAAGAGTAATATTTTGAGACAATATACAAGCGTGACCCTGTATCCATGGGGGTTCCATTCTGGAACCCCTCCTCCCATGGTTATGTGAAACTGCAGATAAGGTTGAATGCCTGTCTCCCACCCTCCAGAACCAAGCTCAGCTTCCCTTGTCTCCTAAGAGTGCTCTGAGCCCAGCAGAGGCTGTGGACATTTGTCTGCGGCCTCTGCTGGGCTCAGACTGAGCCTGACAGTTTAAAAAAGGCACGTTCCAGTTTCTCCGTGAAATCAGAAGTAACTTTTTTATGTCTTATAAGGCATTAAGAACGTTGCTTCCAGTTTCACAGATAAACCAGAAGTTTCTTTTCTTTTTTTCTTTTTTTACTGTTAGGCTCAGTCTGAGCCCAGCAAAGGTTGTAGACAAAAGTCTGCAACCTTTGCTGGGCTCAAAGGACCCTCTGGAGGTGAGGGAAGCAGAGCTCCTCTTGGCTCCAGAGGGTGGGGGAGAGGCATTCAGCCATATCCGTGGTTTCACATTACCACGGGGGGTGGGTGGATTCTGGAATAGGAACCCCCCATGGACCTGATCCATGGATAAATGAATCTGCAGATATGGGATCTACAGATATAGGGGGCCGCTTGTAAGTGTTTCTCCAAATTTAGCTGTCATTACTACTCATCTACACAGGTATATTTGAAGGGAAAAAAGTACTGGTGCTATTATTGCCTGCAAAAGATATAGATTCATGCAAACTATAGGCGTAACCTGACAGTGCAATCCCATGCATGTCTACTGAGAAGTAAGTCTCACTGTGTTCAATGGGACTTCCTCTCAGATAAGTGTGCATAGGCCTTTGACTGCTATCCTATACACACTTATCTGAAAAGAAGTCTCATTGGACACAGTAGTACTTACTCCTGAGTAGTCATGCCTGGGATTGCACTGTGAGGTGTCACCTATAGTTTGCGTGAAATTATGTCTTTTGCAGGTTAAGACATAACTGTTATGCATTTAGCAGGAAGTGGAATTGGAACGGTGATTCCAGATAATACAGCATTGCTTGCCCTATTAAAATTCACAATCCCTGTCTACATGATGAAGGGGTAAAAAATGCCTCCTTTACAAAGGAGAGGGGAAAACACCTATCCTCCCGTCCCCCCTTTTTAATTTCATTGTTCAGGAGAACAATTCTGCTCCAGTACACCAAAAAAGTTGAGGGGCAGGGTGTGGCATGTCCCAGATCTTGATCTACATGGTGCTGTGGTGCCTAGAGTAGCACACTTTTCTCTCTCCTTCTGCCTGTGCACAGATAGGGTGGGATGGAGTGGGGGTTGGCCGGCTCTTTCATCCCAGCTCCCTTTGTTGATGCTTCTGTGCTCATCTTCCCCTTCCTTTGGCTCCTATTACCAATTTTCTAGCCAGACAAGAAACCTGTGGACATTTGAATTTACATGCATTGTTTATGCATGTTTACTCCAAAATATGTCCTACATCTAATAGTCATTCAGTGCTGGGAGATGTGTTGTCATGGGCAGGAAGGTACAGGCCTTCCCACTGGCTCTGCCGGCAGCATACTAAGTAGCACACTGACGAAGCACCTTTTGCAACTGTGCCGGCTGCTTTATGGCATGTAGGATAGGGCCTCTAGTCAGTATGTAATTAATATTGCAAGTCATACTATCCTGCTTGTCACGAGGCTACAGGAATATAAAAAATATTTTTTCTCTCTCTCACCCACCACCTATTTGACAGATCAGTGTCAACAGTACACTGCCTAAATGCTTTAACTAACAACATGCTTTTTGAAAAAGTTTGATTGTTCCAGCTTTGTGAAAGGTTCACACGCACACACATTTTACCCATTTAAAATGGATGCTCAGTTGCAGGGCAGAGTCTAATGTAGTAGATTCTGCTGTAAGGAACATGTACACAAAATTCAAGAAAGTAGTGGAGCTCTAAAAAATTACAGTGCAAATGGTATAGTGAACCTTGTACAGGGAAAGGCCAACTTGTGGAAAGGGATACTACCAGAGTGAGTGACAGGCTGCTGGGATATGTGGTTACCATAGAGATGAGAGAATGCTTGGAAAGGGAAGAAAATGATAGCTGCAAAAAGATAAGAAAGTTGAGCAGAGAGGGAAACAAGAAAAGTGCCAGAGAGGGAAAAATATGGGAGTGTAGAAGGCAGAAAATAAACAGAGTAGGAACTGAGTGCTGCCAACATTGCACTTGTACACATGCACGTGTTTACCAATACACAAGTACATGCACCATCTTGGGTCCAGGTATGCCTAGCACATACTTAAACTCAATTGGGGAATTAATACCATGAGAGGTCAAAATGCAGTGTATTTTGGTATCATTGTCTGAACAGTGGAACAATCAACCTCAAAGTGCCTCTAAGTAACAATAACCATGTGAAGAATTGTCCAAAAGGTAAATTTTAGTAAGAAATGTAAGAGAACATGAAAAGGCACATTTGTGTGCAAGACCAGTTATACAAAGGTTTAAGTGGCTGTGGATGAAATAATATTTGTAAAAAGCTCCACTTGGACTGGGTAAGTGAAGGAGAGAAAGAGTGAGAGAGCTGGGCTGCCAAGCTGAGTTTCCCCTGCCAGACATGATCCAACAAGAAAGAAAGAGAAAATTAGCAAGAGGCACAGAGGAATGGAGAATTTTAGAAAGGTGGAGAAATTGTGACAATGGTTGGAGAGAGAGAGAGAGAGAGAGAGAGAGAGAGAGAGAGAGAGAGAGAGAGAGAGAGAGAGAGAGAGGAGGAGGAGGAGGAGGAGGAGGAGGAGGAGATAGATTACTTATCCTTAATGTGCTAAGTAGACTGGTGTATGATGTCCAACTGTGAAGCAAGACTGGGCTGCATGGGTTCAGATCCTGGAGAAAAAGAAAAAAGACTCTGCCAAAAAGGTCCCCCTTGGTAGGCAGGGAAAGATGGAGGTAGCAAACAAGGCAAACCTCACCAAAAACAGACAGAGTGAAAGTCTCAACTGGAAGAAGAGACTACAGAAATGGTCAGCATGGATGTCTTCAGTGGGGAAGAAAATGTCAAAGGAAATGCTACAGTGTTTGAAGCTAAAATATTTCCATTAAAAAGAAGGGTGATTAAGAGAAGATTGAGGGCTCAGTCCTATCCAACTTTCCAGCACTGATGCAGCCACAATGCAGCCCCATGATAAAGGAACAAATATTTTCTTACCTTTATTGAGGCCTCTGTGACTGCCCTCCACCCACTGCAGGATGCAGTGCACGCCCTGTTGGCGCACCTGCATCAGCACTGTAAAGCTGGATAGGATTGGGCCCTGATACTTATATCATTATGGACAGTGTTGAGAAGGTGAGTAGAGAGGTTTTTCTCCCTCTCACACAATGTTAAAACCAGGAGTCATCCAATGAAACTGATTGGCAGGAGGTTTAAGACAGACGAAAGGAGTTCCTTCACACAGTTCATAATTAGTCTGTGGAATTGTCACAAGATATAGGGCTTGGTCATTAGCTCCAACAAATTTAAAAGGAGATTGGACAAAATTCATGGAGTACAGGTTTATCAGTAGCCACTAATCATGATGGCTATTTGCTATCTCTGGATAAGCATATGTATTCCATAAGAACATAAGAACAGCCCCACTGGATCAGGCCATAGGCCCATCTTGTCCAGCTTCCTGTATCTCACAGCGGCCCACCAAATGCCCCAGGGAGCACACCAGATGACAAGAGACCTCATCCTGGTGCCCTCCCTTGCATCTGGCATTCTGACAGAGCCCATTTCTAAAATCAGGAGGTTGCGCATACACATCATGGCTTGTACCCCGTAATGGATTTTTCCTCCAGAAACTTGTCCAATCCCTTTTTAAAGGCGTCCAGGCCAGATGCCGTCACCATATCCTGTGGCAAGGAGTTCCACAGACCAACCACACACTATGTAAAGAAATATTTTCTCTTGTCTGTTCTAACTCTCCCAACACTCAATTTTAGTGGATGTCCCCTGGTTCTGGTGTTATGTGAGAGTGTAAAGAGCATCTCCCTATCCACTCTGTCCACCCCCTGCATAATTCCACATTTCTGGAATCTCGTTTTATGTGTCAGGTGGCAAAAAAATGGTAATTCTTCCTTTCTTTCTCACCTGCATCATGCCACAGCTATAGCAGCTGTAAAGTGATGGACATATTATATGTATAAAATAAACTTTGTGTTAAATCTACAAGCAAGTTTGTAAACTACTCGGGAAAAGCTGCAAAAAAGCAGACTTTTACATGCTTTTAACATGTTTTTTTGTACTATGATAGAAAAATAATTCAGCCCAAAATTTGGACATTTTCACATAGTTTACAGAAACTTCATTTATTTCAGTCTTTCATAAGCTTAAGGACTATCCCTCCCCATGCAGTCAAACTGCTTGCTGATGGAGGGTTACCAACAGAGTTTGACAGAGTCCAATAGTACCTCCTTCCCACTTATTGCAGTCAGGCAGGCAGGCAGACAGTTTGATTGAGTGATAAGAAACAGCAAATGGACAGCAATATTATAGGAGTCACAGATAGTCTGCCCAGTCTTCACCCAATACTTTACATGTGAATTAAGGGAAGAGAGGAAACTAGTTTTCTGATAAACATGATGAGGATCCCTTCAAGTGCATAGGTGTTAGCCCCATGTGGAAAAGGAGTGTGCCTTATAGCTTGTTTATATACATGTAACCCACAGGATGTCAATTTGGTAACAGGTACAAATGGCCCATTAGCAGAAACATAAATGTTTCCTCAGGTATACAAAATTCATGTGTACTTTTACATATTCTTTGACAAACCAGGGGATTTTATGGTTTAACAACATGCATTTCAGGGAAAGGACACAATACAGCTTCTTCGCCTAACACTTTTTGTCTCTTTATTTTGAAAAAGTGAGCAGGATCCTGGCCTATAAAGTTCTGAAGTTGCACTTAAGTCATGGCAGAAAGAGAGATGAAAGGAGGGAAGTTTAAACTCACAGTTTTTCAGACACAGCCATTCAGATCTTTCACTTCTATCATTGACTGAGTAATGATAAAAGAATGAAAATAATAGCAAGGTAACATATGCACTAAAGTCAAATTATACTATGATTTGCAAGCATGTAATCTATTAATTGCTAAAATAGATCTGAGTACACTTCTTAAACGCACTAGTGAATAATCATATGGTATCGCTTTTCAAAAAAAAGTCAACTTGCAGTTTAATAGCAGTTGCTGCCATGAAAGAGGGAACAAACTATAACTTCTGTTGCTTTGCTAAATACTATACTGATGTTAATCTATGAACTTTATGTATGTATTAGTTCATAATGTATGGATTCAAGGATGGCAGTAGCTTATTCCCTATTTGCATAATCCAACTGATAACTTGAACTTGTAATGCCTTTACTCTATTACAGGGGTGCCCAAACCCCGGCCCTGGGGCCACTTGCAGCCCCCAAAGCCTCTCAACGTGGCCCTCAGGGAGCCCCCAGTCTCCAATGAACCTCTGGCCCTCTGGAGATTTGTTGGAGCCCACACTGGCCTGACGCAACTGTTCTCAATGTGAGGGCGACTGTTTGATGTTTTGCGTGAGCTGTGGGATGAGGGCTTCCTCCACTGCTTGCTGTTTCATGTCTGTGATGCAGCAGTGGCAGTGAAGGAAAGGCCAGCCTTGCTTTGTGCAAGGACTTTTATAGGCCTTGAGCTATTGCAAGACCTTCATTCATTCATATAAGTTATATATCTTTAATATATTCATTTATGTAAACTTATGTAAATTTATTCAAATTTTAAATGCAAATTAATTCTTTTACCCCCCAGCTCCCGACACAGTGTCAGAGAGATGATGTGGCCCTCCTGCCAAAAACTTTGGACACCCTTGTGCTAGATAATCCAAATGTAATTCATGTTTCATGAATTTCGTAGTTGGCTAGATACACTGGAACAATGTAAACCTGCAATGATCAATTCTGCTGCTCTTACTCTTGCTTCTTACCCCGACACAGTGTCAGAGAGACGATGTGGTCCTGCTGCCAAAAACTTTGGACACCCCTGCTCTATTATGAAGATGGACCAGCAAGTAAAGATATTTTGAAAACATCATTGCCTCTTGCCTGACATCATTTTCCTCATTATCTTCCCTGCAATTTCCTGACCCTAATCATACACCTTTTAACAAGGACTATAAATATTACAAATGATAGAAGTTACTGTTACTGTTCATGTGTTAGTAGATGCTTGTATGACCTAAGAGAACACGGCCACCTGCAGCTGGTGCAATCTGTACATGCCCAGCCAAATATTTTTTCCCGCCACGATGGCTGTAGATTTCAAACCCAGGTTATTCTTATGTAATTTGATAGTATATATTTCCAATGTACTCTGTAACAAAAGTTGACACTCTTATAAAATGTGGAGCATATTACACCTTTATTTTCACATATCTGGATATATAGGTTTGCTGGGAGGCAACATGGCTAACAAAGATAAAAATTTTCTCAAGGATTTTGTCAGGCAACCATCAGACTATTCTGTATGACTCATATATTTCTTCTACTGACTAGTTAAATAAAAGGCAGTCCAATCTTATGCTGTGCTGGCGCAGCGGGGCCACATGGTCTCAAGTTGCACCTAGTGTAACCCAGGTGGCTAGAGGTCTCCTTGGGGTAAGGGGGTTTATTTCCCCTTACCCCGAGTAAACCCCAGCTGTCTCTATGGGGCTTCTTGGATCTGTGCCAGCTATTTAGCTGGCACAAATCTGGAAAGCCTAGTGTAATGCCAGGCGGGCCAGGAGGGGGATTAGGATATAATGGAGGCAGACAGGGATTAGGATACAGCAGGCCCAATCCACCCCCATTCTGTCCTCTGTCTACTCAAAATCACTCCTCTCCACCTCCAAAACACCCTCCTGCCACTATCTCCCAGCCCCTGTGCCACCTGGCACAACTTTATCTACGCCAGCCAGCGCAGCTCCAGAATGCAGGGCCAGCAGGCCGGCACAGGCCATTGGGCCAGCACTGCCAGCTAACAAGTAGCTGGAAACATGCTTTATGGCACGTTTGCAATACTTGGAGCCACCGCAGGTACTGCTGCACCAGCTCAACCAATAGTTTGAATTGTGATGCATAAGTTTCAAAATATTACTGAAGTGAGCATCTTCTCTTTTCAAAAATTGCTCAGAACCTTCTTGGCAAGTTAACATAAACTATACGTTATAGTCACCATAAGCTCATTCTTGGCCATCCTAAGTACAGTAAAATACAAAAGTGAATCCTGTAATTGCTGCTGAAATGTGAAACTATTCTCCCATTTGGGATGATTACTAGATTATTAATGTTCTTCAATAAACTTGAAAGGAACCAATTTATTACTTTGAGGAACAGACTGCCAATCGCTTCTGTGAAAAAGAATCTATAAATAACAGTATAAGGCGCCTTATATGAAGAAATCAATAAGATGTTTATCCAAAAAGTCTAGTTTCTAATTTTGAGGAAGTCAGCAAGGTGGATTTACAAAAACCTGCTTGAGCTTCAGTGGTGCACCAAATCCCCAGCACAGACCAATAATACTATACTAAGACCAGCTAATAGAAGAAGTCACAATATATCAAGAAATACCTTGCGTGCATTAAATAAGACAAACATTGCAGAGATACGCTCATTCTAAAGTATAGTGCCCCAAAAACTGAGGAAAGAAAAACATTACGAATAAACACCCAATGTGCTACAAAATTAGACCACGGGTGCACAAAGGCAGTCTTTTATATGATTGAAACAGTTTGATACATGCACAAGTCATTTAGTACCTTACCACCTACATGCAGTGTTTTCAGGCTTACTATACATAAATTGTTCTGCACAGTTAGAAATCAAACAAATGATGAGACAACAGTAATCGGCATGAAAACACAGTGATGTGAACAAAAGGTCACAAAAAAAAAAATCGGATCACCTCTGAACATTGGTGTCCTCAATCAGAATGATGCATCTTCCCAAGTGTATACTCCAAGAGCAAGTATTTCACAAGGGTGAACTTCTAAACAGAATGGAATGGGATGCAATTTAAAAGATGTGCTTTGCTTGTGCTCATGAAATGTTGTTAGGCTCATGAAATGTTAGGCTGTAATCCTAACCTCACTTTCCTGGGAGTAAGTCCCATTGAACACAATAGGACTTACTTCTGAGCAGACATGCATAGGATTGTGCCCTAAGTTTGTAAACTGAAGTCACAAAGAGAAAAGAAAGGGAGATTCCTTGTCCAACAATTTAATAATTATATGTATACAGTAAACGTTCACTACAATAACCCTTACACATTTGTGTAAACCTAATTTTTTTTGTAAAGCAGATTTTTACCCAAGAAACTATGCCATGTGATAGCCAATTCCAACAGCCTCTCTCTCTCTCTGGGTGTGTGCATGCACACAGACACACACAGACAGAAAGAGCAAGAGAAATGTAGGAGGGAGACAGGTTTTAGTTGTCTCTGCACTTCCTTTGACTTTCAGGCTAGTTCAGGTGACCAAAATGCCTATACCTTTAACCATTGTATAGAGGATGGAATTTTGGCAGGTGCAGCTCAACATGGAAGGGTTTAAACCTGGGTCTGCACCTGCCAAAGTTCCCTCTTCTATCTAATAGTAAAAGGTATAGGCCAGGGGTGCTCAATAGGTGGATCGCGATCTACCGGTAGATCGCGAGGCAAAATGAGTAGATCGTGGAGTGCCGACCCCCCCCTTCAGGTGCCTCTGGAAGGAAACGCCAGGAGTAAGGCCCATTGTACTCAATGGGGCTTACTCCCAGGTAAGTGTGGCTAGGATTGCAGCCTCACAGCCTAATCCTAGGCATGTCTACTCAGGAGTAATTCCTGTTATACTCAGTGAGGCTCAAGCTACACCAACATACATTGTACACATAAATGTTATATGTTATGATGGCGCGAACATTGCAAAAAAAACTCTGGTAGATCTCCCGGCCTAGCTGGGTTTCAAAGTAGCTCTCGAGCCAAAAAAGTGTGAGCACCCCTGGTATAGGCACTCTGTCCTCCATTGTATTTGGTCACCCTGGGCTAGTTTGACCTTTCATGACAAAAAGATTAGAACTGACCATGACTGAACTACAGCAATCTCGAACACATCTACTGCACACCTCACTGATTCGAGGCTGGCACACTTGGACCAAAGCCCAGTTATATCAGTTGGACCAATTCTAAGTAAATGTGCTTAGGATTAGGAGACAGATCACACCTTCTTACCTTACAGCACAATTCTATGCAAGTCTACTCAAAAGTAAGTCCCACTGTGTTCAGTGGGGCTTACTTTCAGGAAAGTTTTAACAGGATTGCAGCCCTAGCCTCTTACTTTTTTTTTAAATTGTCATATATAGAAAAAAGTATAGCTCACATAATATTAGATCATGTAATCTATTCATAATGTATACGAGTAGATGACACAATGACAGCAGAAGCAAAACTGGCAGTTTGTATTTAACAAAGGAAAAAAAAACACTCTTATTTATTACAATGTCAGCTCAGACACCTTCAGTCTTTTCCAAATACAACATGAATCCTAAGACGACAGACAAATCTGACTGTCAGCCACCTCGGATCAATACTCTCGGAACAGCAGTAATTCTTTTTTCTGACCCAACAACTGCAGGTACCTTTGCCTGCCTTCTTATGTAGCAATCTGACTTCTGGAACAGGGTACAGAGATTTAAAGCATAGGTCACTCTGATAGGGACCATAAGTGACAGTGTTCTCATCCACCTATCTCCCCACTTCATAACATTCAGAACAGAAAAGCTGTCCTCTGTGTAAATTAAAGTACATACCTTTTACTTAGCAACATTTGTCACTTTGTTTATAGTAACTAGATCCTGATTTCGTGAAATCCAGTGAACTGAATGCATGCAAGCTATATCCTGTTTATGTCTCTTTAGAAGTCCACTCTTGTAAAATGCTTGATCCCGATATATGTAAACAACAAGATACGTCATTACGATTTATGAAACGTGTAAAAAGATGATCCATATTTTTGTCAATCTTTTTGTTCACCTCATTGTTTTCATCTCAATTACTAGTCATACCTCATTCCAAGTTATTTTTATTGTAATGAACACATTTTATTAATTTTAATATAAAAAGCCTGTACAGTATTTTAAAGTAATTAACTGTAAAATGAATCACAGCATAGCTCTGAGTCATGTAGTCAAAAAATTAAATTGGGGTGATGTGGTCTTTTCATACCTTAAATTGTTTTTGTGCATATTCCTTTCCTTTTTTCTTTTTTTAAATCAAAGTGGTTAGTAAATCAAAGATAGAATGGGACGCAAACTTAACTATACCAAGATCTATGATTGTTTCTGTTTGATTGATTCCCAGTACTTATAGGCGCATGTGCAAGGAGGTCATTTCCAGTATTCTACCTAGAAACCAAAGAACCAAAAAGCATATGCACTTTACCTGAAATGACTGGATATCATCCCCCTTATACATACACCTATACATGTTGGGGGTGGAGACTGAACGCCTAGGGAAAAATATGGACAGTTGTGTTACAGACACATATTAATCTAGCCCTAAATACTGTACTCTCGTAATAGAAAATCTCTATGTAAATCAAATGTTTGGATGCGAAATACTAAGAGTTCAGCTCCATGCCACACAAATACATTCAGGTTTATTACTCAGCAATTGGAAATGTCAATATCCGATCCAAATAAGAACATGACCAGGGGCACAATCCACTGCAAAGTTCTCCTGTGCAAGTCTAATTGAAATGAATGGGAGCTGTATGGCAGCATTTATTTCAATGGAATTTGTGCAGGAGAAACTTCCCAGTGGATTGTGCTCCTAGTCAGTCTTTAATACCTACACTGCCTAATTTTAAATAACGCATACCTGTAGAATAAAACAAAATGACATTATTCAGACAAAATTTAACATGTTCCATTGATTTCAGATAAACATATCTAAGTATGTTTAACTTTCTCACTGAAATTAATGGGGCTCACAAGTGCTTGATTTGGGTTGAGTTGTGCCCAATGAAAGCAATATTTAAAATCAGAATTGTTGATAAAATGCCTCATTTCTAGCTGAATACAAATTATTTGGCATTCAGCCAAGGAAAAGACTGCTTGACTGTCATGTGTACATTTGTCAATTGTATGAACGTTGACATATAATATTAGTAACTTTTGAGATGTCAATGGAAAGAGTTCAAAGCTTCAACATGCAATTCTTATCAAGGCTAGAAGAAATTTTGCATTCCTTCAGTAGATATGAAATTAAAATCATTAAATATTAGCAAAGTATATTACATTTGCTCATTCAAAACTCTGCCTGGAATACAAAGAAAAAACTAATATCCCAAGCTCACATTAACTGATAAGCTTGGACAGGTGACTCATGGTATTAGGAGGGTTTCCAGTTTCCCAAAAGAACTGATGCTGTGATGTAAATTAATTTTATAATTCACCATTTCCTAAATTCCTGCATTAGTTATTTCCCTGAAATTATTGACCTTCCTTTAAAAAAGTTGTAGATAAGGTCATATTGTAACGTAACAGTGTAATGACTTCCAGAATTTCATTCTTGAAAGACCCAGAAAGACTAAAAGTGCCTTTTAGAGTATTACAGTTCAACATCTCAAGGTGTAATCTATACACGTTACTTCACCAGACCATTTCTAAAAACTGACAGAGACAGCAACATGGGCATCATAGATATTTTACAAGTGTAATCTGACCACTCTTATAACTTCAACTGACTTCCTTGCTATTTTGCTCCCCCTCCCCCAACTGAACTAATATTATCAGGAACTACATCAAAAAGAAAAGAGAATGAAACGTAGTAACAAGTCAGTATGGTCTGCACACAGGAGACCTAAACATTATGCTTACCGTGGTATTTAAAACCATGCTGACAGGAAGATCTTAAAAGGAAATATAATTCCGAAAGACCAAAAAAAAGTCACTTTACAGCTCCATTTGCTTTCATCAGGCAGACTAACCTAAATGTCACTGTATGAATGCATGAAGCCGAAAAGCTGCTCCAGCTGCCACACAGTGTAAAGTCTATCAGGGTCTTGGAATGGCATTAGCAAATGCTGTGGCTTGGACTTAGCAGAGTGAGTCGTACAACACTAGAAATCTCTCTTACACCATATGTTGGCATTTCCAGGAGGCAGAATTGAGCGACAGCTCACCCTCACTCACTGGGCAGTGTGTGATGCACCAGGAAAGCACGACTGGGTTGATTGCCTTTGCGAGCCACACGAAGGGTGTTTGCCCTTCACTGCAAATCTGCAGCAATAAACGCCTGACAGCATCTTATTTTGGAAATTCACAGGCAGAATGCCAATGCCTTCTTGCCCTGGGCTCCCTGGGTGCTGGCCAAGGTGTCCTTTGCAAGGCTGAGTTTCTGGGTCACCCCAAGCCTCTCTATGAACCAACCCTAACAAAGATCGCACTTCACTTGGGGAGGGGGAGGGTGTGGGTGGGAAGGGCACAGCGAGGGGCCCTGCAAAAGGAGGGGAAAGAGAGAAATCACAACCACACCATATGAAAAAAAGCCACATTGAAGCTCAGCGAATGTCAACAGCCAGGATGCAAAGCACTGCTGGAGGCAGGGACAGGAGAGCAAGCGGGGCAGGTGCCGACCTCTCTCCAAGTGCTGAATCCGAGCAGACCGAGCTGCCAGCGGCCGAAGTTGTCCCCGGCACTCGTGCAACTGCGGAAGGCACGGGGGAGGGGGGGGAGGGCTGGGGAAGGGGCTGCTCTTGGAGGCGCCGCTGCAGAGCCCCTCGGAGCGTGCAGGCAAGTCGGGAGAAGAAGTGAAGAGCATTTACCGGCGGCAGCAGCAGCAGCAGCAGCAGGTTGAACCGCGGCAGCCCGTCACAGCCACATCTCCTCCAGAGCCCGGGCAGATTCCTTCACTCGCTGGGGGGCGGGAAGGCCCCTCCTGGGGGAAAAGGTGCGATATCCCGAGCGGCTTGCAGCCCAGCCCAGCCCTTGCCGCCTCCTCCTCCTCCGGCGGCGGCAGCAGCAGCAGCGAGGGAGGCTGCCTGCCTGCCTGCCGGCGAGCTCAGCCACCCAAGCAGCTCAGTGGCGAGCAGCTGCTCTGCGAATCCAGCCTGGCGGCAGGCAGCACAGCCACCAGGTTGCACGAACTCGTGAATGGAACGGAGCGGGGGGGGGCGCGCGAGCCAATCCCCGGGCTCAGCGGCGCGCGCGCGGGGGCACCACGGCGCCTGCACAGGCGCGCCCGGCCCCGGCTGCCTGCAAACAGCCGCCGCCAAAGCACGGCCGAAGAGGAGGAGATGCCGCTGCCAGGCGCGAAGGCGGCGTTTGTTTTCCCTGGCGGCTGCGCTCAGCCTGTTACAGGGCAGGCTCCGGGGGCTGGTTGCTTTCAGTGGCTGGGCGTTTGCCGGCTGCCGCCTATGGAGGCATTGCAGGGACTGCCTGCATCTCCAGCGCCTCACTAAGTCCCAGCAGGCTCCCTTTGCCTCCCTGTCTCAACTGGGGGGGGGGGGGCAAGGTGGGAGGTTCTCCACCTGACTGTGCAGCGTGGAGAGAGCCCTCCCCCCACTAACTGCAGTGGAGGAGTTGGTGAGCATTCATTTCCGTGGCACAGAGGCCTGTCCACTCAGAAGTTCCATTAGAGTCAATGGGGCTTACTCCCAGGTAAGTGTGGCTAGGATTGCATCCACAATAGGCTTCTTCTGGGGTGGACTAAACAGGAAGGCTGGTAGGGGGCCAGAGGGGAGGGGAGGACTTAAAGGATTTTCCTGTGTCAAGGCAGGTCACATAAATCTGCTTTGTCAACATCTATTGCATCCAACTCAAGGGTCCAACATGGCCTGGCATGTCAGTGGTACCAAACGCATGATGTGGAGGACTTGCTACATGTCTACACGAAGCTTCCACCCATGCATTCACTTTTGTTGCTCGCATTACAGTCTTTAGGAATCTTATGTTTTCTGTTGCTGAAGCCGCCCAGATCGGAAACATGATGTCTACCTATGGATCCCTGGTCACCATTCTGTCTTTAAATACATTGCTGTTTCCACCCTCTTTCCAGACCCCACCTTATGGGGTCATCCATAAGGTCTGCATATACACCAAGCAATTGCACCTGCTACATAAATATATTTGTTATTCAGCATGAAAAGTCAAGAATGACATATCAGAATGAATACTGTCTCTGCACTCAGCTCATAAAATACATGGTGGCCAAAGAAAAGAGTTGCCTTATTGCTGTGATTCATGGAATGAGAAGAGGCCCAATGGTCACCTAGTCCAACCAAAACAGAATCTTCAGAAGGAAGGAAGGAAGGAAGGAAGGAAGGGATGCTGGCCACCTCTCCAAAAACATTTTTTGCTATTGTGCACACACACCTGAGCAGAACCCCAGCTTTGTTTCATGGATGGCAGTAAATTAACAGTCAACCACTAGGGTTTTCAGGCTTTAATTTTTAGCTGCCAATTTTAATTGCTGTTGTTTAATTGATTGTTACTGTTTTATTTGTAAACCACCTTGAGAAATTTTTATTCAAAGGGTGGTATAGATATCTCCTTAATAAATCACTAATGCCTAAGTTTTTCTGCAGTATATGGACCCAATCAGTGGCAGACCTCCCCAGCCCTGTGCCCCAGGGTAAAAGTCTGTGATGGCGACCCTCCATGGGATGTCGCTACCCTCCCTGCATTCAAATACACCCCCCACACTTACCTGGAGCTCACAGAGCCTCACACAACCCCAGGACACATCAGGGAAACCTCTGCAAAGTTCCCCGACAGAGAGCCTCAGAGAGGCTTCTGCAAGGTCCTAAAGATGCATGAGGCTGCATGCTGGGGTCATTTGCCCCACAGAATGAATGGGAGATCCACCATTGGACCCAATCCTATCCTTTCCATCCCACCCCCACTGATGCAATTGCACCCAAAAAAAGGTTTGCGCTGCATCCTGCAGGGTGGGGTGGGAGGCTTGGGTGAAGTAAGGGAACATATTTCCCATTACCTCCCATAAGCCTCCTGCTTACCAATGGGTTTCCTCGGACCTGTGCCAGCTCTTTAGCTGGTACAAGTTTGAAGAGAGAAAGGAAGTGTGTCAGTAGGCAAGGAAGGGGATAGCATCCAGCATAAGTCACTGAGTTAGGTGCCACGCCCCAGTGTTGGGAAAACCCAGCATGGCTTGACTCAAGTCGAGTTGCTGAGTCACCACCCACCATGACTCAACTCAAAGAAGAGTCATAACGGGCACTTTCTGAGTTGCTGAGTCACCCTTTAGTGACTCTAAAGGACTCAAGTCATTCCCCTTTAAAAAGTGGAAAAAAACAGGGCTGCTGCTGGGGACTGTGTGTGCGCATGTGTATCTCAGATTTCCCTTTACTCACTCTCCTGCTGTCCCTGCCCATCTGTAAAGAGTGCAGGAGGAGTGAGAAGGACAGTGAGAGAGTTGGAAGAACAGGGAGGAGGAGGGTCACGAGCAACAGCTGGAAGACTTACTAGGGTGAACTGATCCTTGCACCTGTACTCAGAAGTAGTCCGTCTTCAGCCGCTCATTCAATGAGGGTCCCCCTCCCAAGTAACAACAGAGTCAAAGCATGATTGTTCCCCTGCCTCCTCTCTCTTCCTTGGCTGCATTGCCCCCTTTAAAAAGCCAAGCTGTGGGAAGAACAGAGCTGCTGTTGGGGTGTGTGTGTGTATCGGAGTTCTCTTTACTCACTCCCCTGCTGCTCCCTTCCGTCTGTAAACAGTGAGGGAGAGGTGGGAAGGACTGAGTGAGAGCTGGGACAGAAGCGGCAAAAGGGAAGAGGGTCACAAGCAGCATCTGGGAGGCTTACCTAAGCAGTGGCTTACCAGGACAACCCAATCCTTGGCAGCCCTATTCACAAGTAGTCCCATTTGTGCAGGCCGTTCAATGAGGGTTGTCCCTCCTTTGCTTCTCCTCCTACCCTCCCTGAGAATGTTGATCCTTTGTCCAATGATCATCCATTCCTTCCTTTCTATCAGAGAGGGGAAAAGAAAGCCCAGTCCTGCCTCCCCACTCCTGCTTGCATTAACCCTTTCCTGCCTCCCAGCTGGAACTCCCTGTTGGAATGCTTGCCCCACAAGATTTTCCATGCAGCAAAAACAGTAAGCAGGCACTCTCAGACACAGGCAGACTCAAGTCAACACACATGGGGATGAGTGCCAAGTCAGGGGGGCCCTTACTTGAGTGTTTTTCAGACTCTTCCATGCAAGCGAGTCACGAATCTCAGAGTCAAGAAAAATCATGCATTTCCGCAACTCGAGTCCGAGTCACTGACTCGAGTTCCCAACACTGCCCCTTCTTCTCACCTCCCAACATGCCTCATGCCTTCCCCTGTTCTACCCCCACTGACTCTCTGTCAGCAATGGGCATTCCGTTGTTGAGGTCATTTTTTTCTGTTTCCTCACCCACTGAACTCAAGTAAACCCATGTAAAACTTCTAGAGCTGACCCAGCCACGTGGCTGACCAAAGTGGCCTTTTTGAGCAGTGGCCTGAAAAAGGTCGCAAACAGGCACCTGCTCCCTGCCCCTTTCCAATCTGCCACTCCAACCAGTTCAGTCAGCATTCTGAATCTCACACTAAGACTGAGCAAGAGAAGGACAGGGAAAGTGGCAACTCCCCATCATCCTCCATTGCCAGTGCTTTGAGCAGTCACAGTGGCAGTGCTATAGGGTGAAGTAGCACAACAATCCTGTTCTGACTACTTACTTCTACAAACAATCAAAACAGGTCCACCTTCTTTCTCTCTCCCACCCAGCAATAAGTTCAGGCAAGCAAGAAGGAAGACGCAGAGCCCCTCCTCTTCCATTTTTACCTCTGTCCACCCGCCACATCCTATTTCATCCTTCCTGCCCAACCATATTCATGCAGGCACATTAGCTAATCTGTGCAGATTCAGGACACATATTTACCCATGTCTTCCTGTTTCTCTTTGCTTAAGCTTACTCTCTTCATGTACTGGATATCTGGCATAATAAAACTAGTAGGTATGAGCAAAATTTCTTTGTCTAAGAATAAAGAGAGCGACAACAGGTGACAATATCACTGCTGTTCTTTAGGAAGATATAGCTGGAGGAGTGCATATAAATGTTAAGAGACTGCTTGTCTTCCTGGGATATGGAAAAAGTAATGTAACTAAGGGCCCAATCCTGATCTTCCCATGCTAGCTCATCTCTGGTGCACACTGTTGCAAACATGCCATAAGGCACGTTCACAAGCCTATTGTGGGCCCAGTGCTAAGCACTGAGCGGCAAAGGGCTAAGACGGGGCAGGAGGGAGGCGGGGAGGAGATGTTCCAGGGTGGGTGGGGGGAAGGCATAGCAGGGAGGGAGGCGACAGGACATTGCCTGGAGACCCAACACAAGGCATGTTAATTCTGCGCTGGCTAAACAACCACCGCAGAATCAAGTAGCCCAATCAAGTAGACTGGCAGCTGCCGGGCACGGTCAGGATGCTGCAGCAGCCATTTTTAGCACTGCAGCAGCCCCGCATGCCAGACAGCTCAGGATTGGACTTTAAGGGCCCAATCTTAACCAAATCCCTTCCTGCTGCCATTGCAACAACCAATGGAACACATGTGGTTTCTTGTGGAAATCTTTTCGAGGTAAGGAAACCTCTTCCCTTACCCTCTTCCCTTACCCTCCACTGCCCCAATGGATCTTCTCAGAACTGTACCAGCTATTTTGCAAACTCAAGTCCAAGGAGAGTGAGGGAAGGGAACAGTGAAGGGGGTTAGGATCTGGCGCACATCAGTGCTGCTGAGATCCACCCATCTCTCTCCCTTCCTCTTCCTGCCTGCCCTCTCACCACCTAGGAACTCCTCCATTCCTCCCCGTCCCAGACCCATTCTGCCCATCCCCCTGCCACTGGCTTACCTTTGCTACATTTCATATTTAGATAGTTGAAATAAGAGCTGACATCACATTCTATATATTTAACCAAAATTTTGTGAGTGTTGAGATTCTTAACCCAAGAATGTTTCTAATAGTAATTCTTAACATTTCTACTTGAAATATTCAGAATAAGGAATACGTATGCATGATAATGCTGCAAAAGTGCTACAACATCATCTAATAGGAACTTTGTTTAATTACTGTAATTTGTAAAATTCTCTTAGAGCTGGAAAATGAATAATTTACTTTAACTGTCAGAAGGAAAAGGATGAATGAACAATGACATTACCATTTTTTGATTGTTCGTAAATATGGTGGATGCAATGAATACGCAATAGGGTGGTCTCTGGACCGTGTCTCACCAATTTTTTTTTTTTTTGTGGCAGTATTACCTGAAATATTTAACTCTGTTTAAGATTTAAGGCTCATGGGGACATTTTCAGATATTCTTTATCCCTTTGATTCTCCAATGTCTTGTGTTTAAAGTGAAACCAGCATGATCTGGTGAAAGTTACACTCTGCTTGTGTAATATTTGAAATATGAGATGGAATAAACATCTCATGCATAAATAACTCTAAACGTCAAGAAAGTCAGGTAGAGAACACTGCAAGATTTCACAAATCTGATGGCCTAATCTTATCCAGGATTGGGCTGTTGGGGGTTTACCACTATAATAAAAAGGCTTCTGACAGGGCACACAGCAGTAGCCATTTTGTGAGCACTGCTGCAACGTTTAGCAGCACTCAAACTCTACTGTCAGACCCTGCTATGCCCATTGGACCAAATAAGACAGTGGTGAGGGCTGGAGTGGGTGGGGAGGGAGCAGGGAGGGGTGAAACAGGTAGGGAAGGGGGAGGAACAAGGGGTGGAGAGGAGGCGGGAAGGGTGGACCTGGTGGAAGTGGAGCACACCAGATCATATCCCCTCTTTATCAAGCCCCCCTGCCCCTTTCTTCTCAGATTTGTGCCAGCAACAGAGTTGGCACAGGTTCAAGGAGACCCATTGCAGAGAGGAAGGCTTAGAGAGGAAAAGGGGAAATGATTACCCTTTCCCCTCTGAAGCCTACACCCCCCCCCCGACACAACACATGCCTTTTTGGTGCAGCTACATTGGCTAAGGGGAAATGGATGGGATTGGGCTCTAACTGTCAGAGATACTTGGTTTAACATCTTGGGGACCCCGAAGAAGGATGTACTAGTATTCTTATAGAAGCTGTGTGTGTGTGTGTTCACTTTCTAGATCCATCCTAGCAGATCCAGGATAGTGTTTACAAAAATCACACAGACCTCTCAGTAATCAGTATCGAGGCCAGGGGTGTCAAACATAAGGCCCATGGGCCAGATCATGTGGCCTCTGGCAGCAATTTATGCAGCCCTCGATATACTTGGGTTCTCTCAGCATGATAGTTGGGTTATCGCATATCTTGAAAACTTGAACAAGATTTGTACATTTTCTCTTCTGTCATTTGAAACTAATGAGTTTTTATGTGAGAACAAAGTGCTCATTTCTGGCCATCATCTTCTTAGTGATGTCACTCCCTGCTTAATGACATCACTTCTGGCCCTCAGCGGGCATAATGCATGCTGCTATTCAGCCCACTACATGAAATGAGTTTGACACTTTATGATTATGTGCTTCTGTTAATTCTCTAATTCTTGGAGTACTGAGAAAGTTAATTTCATAAGATTTAACCATAAGAGGTGTTTTTTGTTTTTTAGACCAGGTGGACTCCAGATTTGCTTTCTTTGTGAGAACAGCATGTTTTCTTGTGGCCATGCCAGGATCTTGAAGCTTAAATAGATGAATCATTTTGGCAAATATTAACACGTAATATAATCTTAATTTACCAAGGTAACATGCCTTCTTAATATACATAATAATCAATATGACAATTACTCAAGTCACAATCCTAACTCGAAGCTCCACTGGTCCCTGCACCAGTGGAAGATGTAGTAAATGTGCCATAAGTTCACATTGCGACACCTGGTGAGTAAGCAGTGTCGGTACCACTCCGCCAATGCTGCATCCAGCCTAATGGCTATCCACACTGGAGGTAAGATTTGCACCAGGCAGCAGAGGAGTGACGGGAGGGGGGTTAGGAGGCAGAGAGAGGGTGTGTAGGGGCAGAGAGAGGGAGGAACAAGGAGGAGATCGGGCCTGGGAGGGTGCAGGATCAGCGGAGGCCCCTTCCACTGTATCCTAACCCCCATCTCGCGCCTCCTGGTGTTACATCACACCGCTCAGAGGTCCACCAACTAGTTTAGGTCTGAGTATACCTATAGGGCAGGCTGGGGCATTATTTGGGGTAGGGGAAAAAATCTCTAGCCTGCTCCCATGCTGCATTGGATGTAGCAGAGGCCATGTGGTCCAGTTGCACCAGCACAGTTTAGCATTGGGCGATCAAGCTTGACATTTTTGTGTAGATTGTGTTGTTAACTTGCTACTGCGAAAAATATTCTAAAGCAGAGATTTCATATCCTCAATATGTAGAGGTTTTTCAGTGTGGATTAGTGATTTCAAATAAAGCATAGCATCTGTTTCGATTACTGATGTCCTTCTTTACATAAGTGTGTTTGTGGATTCTCTGAACAATGCTATTATTTCACAATGCCATGGATGAGAGTTAAATTTAAATAGCAAAAAAGTAAAAATATTGGTTAGTTATGCCAAGTTTTTTCTATGTTGTAGGTTTTTAAATAGCCAGTGTTACTTTAAACATCTCATATAGTTATTTTATTTGAAAGTTGAATTGCTTTCCTTGTTACCATGATTATAAAGGAAAGTAAAAGCAAGGCACAGTCTATTGTTATTTATCTTTTGGTAACATTCCAAGTCCTCATTCAGGACAAGACATCAATATATCAGAGACTGTACAAATACATAGGATATGTCAGAACTGTGAAAGGTTTACAATGCTCTGTGCTATGTAAATACTCTGTGCTATGTTAAATGAAAAGAATTACACAACTCAGTATTGTGCTGTGAGTTTGCTATAGAGAAAGAATAGAAAGTATGGGCTTGCTAATTCACCCGCAGACACTGGAGTATAAGTCGATCTCACAGATATGGTTTAAAGCCAAAAATCATGGAATTTTCTATGACCCTCAGATAAGCTGGGGAAGGTTAAACTTAGGGGAGTGACTGACTATAATTTTGACTGATTTTTATTCTTAAGTTATTCTTAAGTAATAGTGCACTGAATCCCAGCCTTGGACTTTGTTTCAAATGGAAACAAGGATTCCATCCTGGTGTTTTAAAAACTAGCTCTCTGCCATGCATTTGCAAAATGGAACGAGGGTGCAGAAGGATTTGCTAAAGAGAATGAGGCTTGCTTGATTTAAATGGAAGCCTTGAGCCCTAGCTTACTTTTTTTCAGGAGGAGAATAAAAGGTTAACTTTGGCTGCAGCTTGCCTAGAGGGGTTGCCATGGAGACTAACAGCCCTCTGATTATCTCTGCATTGTCACTTGCTTGCCTGAGCAGCCCTGACCCCTGAGTGACCTTGCAGATAAGGTGAGATGATCTAAGCTTGATTTATTGGTAGAAATTTCTCACCTTATATATATAGCATCTACAGTAATCTATTGCGAGCACTTTCTGCAAGCTGCCCAAGATTTAACAATTTGTGAATAAGAACCAATGCACACAACCATCATGCATGTGGCAGTCACTTGAAATTCGTGCACATCTTTTGGCAGCCTGTGGATGGTTGGGTGTGTGGCTAAATGCAAGTTTACTTTCTCCCTGCCCCCCCATAAACCTAGGGCAACATCCACCCTCCCCTGCACACTTCTTGGGTTTCTCTTAAGGCTTAAAGTAAATCTTGCATTCCCTCTCCTTTTTTCTCACTGGCCCTTCGATAAACATGTGCACTGCAGTATATTAGCATTACTGACTAATGCCTTCCATATGGTAGACCCAATGATCTACTCTTCCCAAAATCTTCACAGACAGTTTACTATTGGATAAGGTGTAGTGCATTGGAAGAGCAGTTGCTTTGCATGGTGAAACTCTTAGGCTTTAGCCTTAGTATTTTCTGGCTGAGGGCTCTATCTGAAATTCTGGAAAACCACTGCCAGTCAGTGTAGACATTACTGACCTAGATGGACCAACAGACTGATGCAATAGAAGGCAGCTTCCTGTACACATATAGCATGAATAACCTGGGAAGATGAACCATGCTGCATGTTCACAGTGGCAAGGAACAAAAGTTAATACTGGTTTGAGCAGAAAACCAATTCATGCAGACATCTGAAATGGCTACCAAGAGTGTAAAGGACACACAAGATTAGAATGCTAGCAATTCTTCTAAAAGGATATGTGGCATATACAATTTATTTTCTAGAAATAAATTGAATGAAAAATAGTTGTACTCAAGGCAAAAGTAAGCACATTTAGGACTTAATCCTATCCCCACCAGCCTGGAGCATTCAGTGCTACTGATGGAGCACATGCTGCATGCTATGGGGGGGGGGGGAGAACCAGATGGCCCAGGAGATGTAAGTAATACTACTTGGCCTCCAATGGGTCTCCTCGGACCTATGCCAGTTACTTTGCTGGCATAAGTCTAAGGAGACATGGAGCAGTTTGGGGAGGGGAAAGGGGGATAGGATCTCAGTGTGTGGCACTTACAAAGTCACTGCCCCTACCTCCCCCAAAACTTCCCTGTGTGTGGTCTACCCTTGCCCTGAACTGTCCATTGTCCTCCCCTGAGCTGCCCCCACTGCCAATCTACCTGTTCTGGCAGGTCTTCTGGGAGATACTGTTGTACATGCAGGGTCTCTGGCTGTTTGTAATATCAGCCCTGTAATGCTCAGTAATGTCAGCCCTGAAGCTGCTGCCAATCTGGG
Organism: Tiliqua scincoides; assembly: GCF_035046505.1. Lineage (NCBI taxonomy): Eukaryota > Metazoa > Chordata > Lepidosauria > Squamata > Scincidae > Tiliqua > Tiliqua scincoides. Next base: position 173,023,195 of record NC_089822.1, on the reverse strand, counting down.
GCTTAAGGTTTTGTACCACAGGTCTGGGGCATACAGTGGCAGATCATGACTTAAGACTTGACTATGAGTGCCATTAAGTCCAGTGGGACAGTTACATATACAAAGCAGTGTTTTCAGCCTTGGGGTCAGGACCCCAATGGGGTTGCAAAGCCTCAGTTGTGGGGTCACAGCAACTTATGGGAATGAAAAAGGTTGAAGACCACTGGAGTAGAGCACTACAAGGTAAAGGATGAGGCATCAGATGTGCTCCTTCAGGTACCAGGAGATTGTGTCCCAGTCCTGTTCTTAGCAATTGTACTAATATAGCTTTCACTATTGCCAGGCTTCATGGTAACTTTTTCTGCTCTTTCTAATAAGAATTTTTGGTTACAATGAACAGTGCTGGGAGGACATAACAAGGTCAGGGAATGGGCAGTGATGGGGGCAGAGATGGGAGGATAGGGTCTTGGGGGGGTGGATTGATGGTGGGTCCCCAGATTGATTCATTCATTCATTCATTCATTGGGGTGGGACACAAAAAAGGTTGAAGACCACTGACTGAAAACATGCACTTATAAATAAATATAACTTAAAAGTGTTTAACTTTTTTGGATTATGCCCAATTGGATTATAAATTTCTTATTTATATGAGAACCATGTAATGATTCATATAATGTAACCATGTAATGAGAATCATATATATTGTATATATGCACATCGGAGAATAATGTATTTCATTATTTTTAAGAATGGGGGCGTTAAAAAAACCTGTGTGCATTTATAAATCATCATCATCATCGCCATCACCATTGTCGTCGTCATCATCGTTATCATCATCATCTTTAATGACTTATTTGCAAGCCCTTCATCATCATCCATCATCAACGTAAATTTGACACAAGAGAAAAGTGAAAATACAGACTGATCCACAGTAGTCTATCCACTTGCTTTGGGAAGTTAAATTTCAGGTGCTAAAAACAAATCAAATTGACATAAGAGCCAAGAGTGCAGATATCCAATTGATTTGACTGATGGATCCTTGCTTTCTTTTATAGCTCATACTTCTTACTTGTTTCATAAGCTCAGCCAAATTACTGCAGCACAATTACTTTTACTTATTTTTAATGTTCTCTGAATAATTCTTTTATATTCTTTGATATTCTCAAACAATAGTATTATATATTCAAGCTCCTGTCATACAGATAATTTTTTAATAACTTGATTAAGTTAACTGAAGCTCTCATATGCAGTAGTTCAACAGGAAATTAACTTTCTGATCACTGCTCTAAGCTAGCACAAGAAGAAGAAAGAAAAGTCATCAAGGTGAGGAACTATCATTACCACCTCCACTTGCTGGTACCTCTTTAAGCTTGGACTGTGCCCCTTCTGCCTTGCAGTGTCCTCAGAACTATCAACTGCCTGCGGGGGGGGGGGGAGGAGGAAGAGGAGAAGAGAAGCACCCAAGACATATCTCCCCACCATCACCAGCTTTTCCTGTTGTAAAGATTTTCTATTGTTTGAGTCTATGAAAGCTGCTCTGGGAGCCTTGTTGGCAGGCCACAAATGCTTTAAATAAAGAAATGAATAAATGGATGTGAATGTTTGCTTGTCTTTGATATTGATCCTTTTGTTCTGGCTTGATTCAAAACTATAGGAAGGCAAGGATGCAAGGCTGAAATATCCTGGGATTCCTCTCATATGCAAACAAACATAAGGCAAGAATATAGATCCAGCACAGTGCTGTCTATTGGGGTGCATACAGAATGGGAAAGCAATGTAATCTTCAGCATAATTAGCCTGTGCCCTGCTCTCCATAAAGCAGGTTTGCACCTGTTGGAAGAAATCTGATTATCAGTGTGGTCACTGGTGGCCTCACCAAAATGTCTTCCCTGACACTCTGAGGTCAGTGGTCTGAAATGGAGCGTAGAAAGCAGAACGTACGGCTGTCTTGGTCCAGCAACAGCAGAAGCATGGGCAGCCCAGCTGTGAAAATGCCTGCTGTGGCTTATGTCATCAGTGGATGATGAGGGAACCGGGGGGGGGGGGCGGGGAGATGAGAATGCCCTTTTATCCCAAGTCAGCTGCCACCACCTCTCTCCAGCACACCACAGAAGTGAGCTGCACAGATCCCATTTCCGCTTGCTAAAAACAACTGAAAATTGGATCATCCATTTCCCTCCCAGTGATCCATCCTTGCACAGGGTTTAATGTTTAAACTCCACACAAGGAAGATGCACTAACCTACTATCTCCCCTCAGTCTACACTCACACAGTGTTTAAAATTTAAAGGGATGAATTTCATACAAACTTTAAACCCTGTATGAAGATGTGGCTTAATGAAGAGGTAAGGAGCTGAATGAATCTTTTATTACGATCACTGACCAGTGGTAAGGAGCTGTTTTGGAAGAGGGAATGGGCACGCCCCTCCCTGCAAAAGCAGCAATGGTGAGTTGGGGTGGCATCAGGTAACAGCATACCAGTTAGGCAAGCCCTGGGCAGAAGGATTCAGTTGCTAATTTTTAGTTCAGGTCTGGCCAAGCCAGAAATTTCATAAAGTGTGCCAGTTTCAGAGGTGCATAGTGCATACCTATCCTGTTTCCTTTGTGTCTAAAGAAGTCTTTGAAGCCTGAAAACACAGAGTCTACTACCAGTAGCTCAATATCCTCACAAAGTCAACGAGACTGTCATATAAAGAATGTTTATGAATAGTTGTCACCTATGATCATATTTAAAATTAAGCTCAACCTACAGAAGGCTGAAGAGCTTAGTATAATGACTTTTTTTAGCAGCGAGAATTCAAAATATAGTCAAAAGCAGTGCTTAGCATATCATAAAGTGATGCTTTTTACCAAGGAATGCAGTCTTCCATCAGTGACACTGTTACATTAGAAAGTCTTAGAAACAGGAGCATTTTTCAGTCTGCCACAAATTATGCTTTTAGAAGCCCAGAAGGATGCTCTTTGCCATTTTACTTAAGGTTGCAAAACAATGTGGTAGCTCATGTAGCATGACTGGATGAAAGCATATTTATTCATTTATTCCCACTGTGGGCATGAACTGGATGAATGCTTACAATAGGCATTAGTACTTAGGCCATGGTACCTTAGGTTATCCTCTGTCTCATGTTCTCTTCTTAAACCTGAAATTTCTTCATAACATAGTTACATACTATAGCTTGTTTATGATAGATTATGCATACAATATCAGTTTTTGTTCTTCTATAAGATTTCTTTTGCTCAGATGCTTCTCACGTATGCGGGTCATTTTGGAGTATCTGCTTTCTGCATCAAGGACAGGGATCCAAAGAAGGAACACGCACATTCCTCATGAGCAAAACAAGTGTGCAGCCAGTACCAGTACTTGCCGTTTTCATCCAAGCGGTTCCTACTGCTGGACAGTCAAGCCACTTTTTCCATGGCATAGCAGTTTATTTCTAGTGGAAACCTCTTCAGTGAAATCGACAAGCACAGATCTGTCCCTGTACGCCTTTCTCTCTTGCATGATGATGCTCCTTCTTTGGATCTCAGCAATAATCATTTATGTATGATGGAAATCTCAACAATTTCCTTAACGTCATGATGATTCTCAGTATGTGTATTTTTTTTAACTACTACTGTAGCTGTGCTAATGAAAGCCCCCCCCCCCCGCCTAGGAATTTTTGGTTCCTCCTTAAGAAACAAATAATTTTGATTTTATGTAATTCACCTTCAGGCTACAGAATACATCTATAGATTTCTCTCGCTACATGATGTGTTGTTCTGTGTATTTTAGCAGTTCATTGAACTAAGCTAATACAAATGAGGCTTGAAATGTTAAATGCAACTAGCAATATCAGATTCTCATATCAAATAATTTTCTTTATATAGAATCCTATGGAGATTAAGAACTCATCTGGTGACTAAAACACCTAGTAGTTATATGAAATATTTTATTAGTATTAGAGGACAGCCTTAAAAAAAATGTATCTATATATATTTTACACTCCTTGTAAGAAAGGACCCAGAGACATAGGGCCCAATACATTTTTCCAGTGTTTATGCAGCCATGCCAATGTGGCATGCATTCCATCCTGTGGTGGTGGGGGGCAGTCTTGGAGGCCTTATCAAGGTAAGGGAACATTTGTTCCCATAGCTCAGGCTGCATTGCATCTGCCTCAGCACTGGAAAGTGGGATAGGATTAGACCCAGAGTGTGCAGTACAGGCCTGTGTGACATTGTCTTGCATGTAACTACTTCCAAAATATGGACTAATTTTGGATTGCAAGATAATGGAAACTACTGGATGTACACCTGAAGGCAGCATTTCCTGATGGCATTTGGAGGGGTTTACAACAGTGGAATACAGTTCCGCACAGGAAGGTAAGTGACAGTGGTGAGGGATGGGGAGGAAGTGGGGAGGGGGAGGATGGAGATCAGGACGGGGGTGGTATCAATGGCAGCAGTGCCGCCAATATCCTATCATCCTTCCTGGCCTCGCTCCACTGTCCCAAGTCCACTTGGACTTGCACTAGCAAAGTAGCTTATGCACTAGCTAAGTAGCTTATTTGAGTAGACCCATGCAGGAGGCAGGGGCTTATCCCCAGGCAATTTCTCTTACCCAGAAGAGACCTCAAGGGTCTGAAATTTCCCCACAGGATACAGAGTGCCCCCCATTAACATGGCTGTATTGGCACAGGGGGAGTTAGACAGAATTTGATGGGAAGAAAGCCTTGTGTTGGCCGAGCTTGGCTGATGCGAGGCTCTGAGGTGGGTAGGGAGGAGGCGGGAGGGAGGTGTTCAGGGGCAGGGGGAGGGCAGGCAGAGGGCAGTCCTGGGGGGGGCTGGAGGCAGGGCTGAGACATGGCAGTTATGCTGGATCCCAACCCCCATTCCCAAGCAGCATGGAGCAGCTTGAAGCTGCTCTGCTTTCCTCAGAAATACCACCTCTTGAGGTGGCACAAGTCCAAGGAGACCCATTGGGGCTGCCTGGCCCTCCTGGCCTACCTGCTCCAGCACAAGGTAGGATTGTGCTGAACATCAAGTACAATCTTTAAAGCTTTAAAGCTATTTTTCCACTGATTTTTTTTTTTAAATCCACTGAGGATTCTGGAACAGAACCCCAGTGGATAACAAGGCACAATCTTTAAACAATCTTTATATGTACATAATATACACGTACATGTATAACATGGACAACATGTACCGCTTCTTAGAAGCAGAATTTTGGTATTTTCTAATTCATTGAAAATGTTCATGCTATCTGTTTTGGTAGTATCTTCCATACTGTTCTCATAACCACGTAACCCTCTGATCAACTCATCTTAAAAGTTTAACGAAGTCTTTTTCCTTGTTTCTCTATATCACTCAGTAAAATGTATATCGTTGTAGAAAATTCTGCATCGTGGTTACTAGTAGCCTAGTTGGAGGCTTTTGAGGCTGTTCGCTTCACAATCCAGTAAACGGTCTCAAAGCAGCCATACATTGTACATTGACTTCTTGGATTATAATTCCCCAATGTGTAGCTTAATTCTGGGCTAGGCAGACCTGGACCAAAGATTGTATGTGTGTACATATTCTGTGTGTCTACACAGATTGTATGTAGACACGCATGCATGTGTATGAGAGGAGTGTTGGAAACAAAACCGATAGCAGCAGTTTTTTTTTTCTGCCAGCATTGTATCTTCTCAATTTTATTAACTGAAGCTATTCTGGGAAATTAATAGACTGCCCATTGTGACATGGAGTTCTTTACAGATAAAAACCCACTCAAACACATTCTGATTTAATGCTGGTTTGCTACCTGGCAGTCCCTACATGAGTGCCTCATGACTGCAGTTAACCATCACCCCTGGGATCCAGGCAGAAAGCGCTCTTGTGGAGGCTCTATTTGTGTGATTCAGTAATGCCCAAATCACAGTGGCCATGCAGATGGTGGAGGTGCCTGTTTAAAACTAAAGCTGCTTCCACATCAAGAAAGCAGGAAAAGCAAAAGGAACAACAGTTCACCCTATCAACTAAGAGGGATTTCAGTTGTGGCATTGCTATTGGGGGATGACGACCAGGAAGCACAAATGCTTCAAATGAAAATTGTGGCGCTCCCTCTATAAAGGCATGTTGTGGTAAAGGAATTTCTAATGAGCAGTTCTAATATAAAGGAATGGAGATATGAGGAAGGAGCAGGAATGAACAAACAGGAAATAACCTTTCTCTTCTATCAGCCTCAGTGCTATGCACTAACATAGTGATAAAATCTGAAGTTCAGGAGCTTGGCATGACATAGACATCCCAGCCATGCGCCATTAAGGCTATACAGCAAAAACAAACAAACAAAAAACTTCAGTTTTCTTCACCTGAGTGTTTTCTTCCCCTGCCACTTATTTGAAATGTATTATACTTGATTAGCAACCTAATCCTATTGGCTGTTTACGCTGGTGGAACAAGCATTCTGCCAGTATGACAACTTTACAACTGTCACAAACACAACAGTGCCAGTACACATGGCCTGGCCATAGCTGCAAATGGTGAGTGGCCAGTTTCCACACAAAGACAGATGCTGGACATCCAATGGAGCAGGTGAAGCAGCACAGGAATCTGGAAGAAGGTGCAGAGGGGTGAAATCAGGCAAGGTGGGCAGAATGAGGAAGAGATGGGGCAGGGAGGAGGTCAGATCAGGCCAGAGAAGGTCTCATATATATACACGCTCATATATATATGAGATCTTCTCAGGCCTGATCTGACCTCCTCCCTGCCCCATCTCTTCCTCGTTCTGCCCACCTTGCCTGATTTCACCCCTCTCCACCTTCTTCCAGATATATATATATGCGCTAGCTCTCAGGCAGCCCTTGCAAAAGATAATTAATATTAATATATGCCCCTAGAGAGACTTCTTAGGGCGCAATCCTAACCAATTTTCCAGCCCTGACATAAGGGCAATGCAACTCCGAGGTAAGGGAGCAAACATTGCCTTACCTTAAGGAAGCCTCCATGATTGCCCCCGAACTGCAGGATGCAGCACCTGCCCTGCTGGCACAGCTATGCCAGTGCTGGAAAGTAGGTTAGGATTGCACCCTTAGTGTCCCTCATGCAGAGCCTGATGCTGTTTTTCATCCAATGTCCTTCCAAAAAAAAATAAAAAAATTCAAAGGCAGCATCTGAGTGCTCCTGCCAATGAATTCACTGCTCCTGTTGTAGAAGTCACAGAGTTCTTTCTGCTTCCACTCCCTGTTTCCTCCTGATTAGATCCTGGGTGGGACAGAATCAATTGGTTGCCTACTGACCATTAGAGCAAACAGCTGATGGCATCACTTCTCCCGCTACAGGTCAAGTTCTGAAGAGCTACACCCCTCCCCACTCCTGCTTGACAACATCTCTGGTGCTATGATTGAAGCCACAACATGACTAAAGAAGCTGTAGTGTTACGCCACAGTTAATCAAATTTAGGCTAAACATTCAGTACAAAAACTTTGCTGATCATAAGAGCAGTTCAGCAATGGTGCAAGCTTTCCGGAAATGCTATAAATTTCCTTTCTTGGAAATTCTAAGAAAATGTAAGGTTGGCATCTGTTAAATATGGCATTTGTTAAATACATTTGTTAAATTTAAATGTTAAATTTGTATAGCATCTGGATGTCACTATAGAACATCTGGTTGTATGGCACATGATTTAACAAGATGACCCACTGTGTCTTTAACAGTCAATCCTATCATGGGCTTATACAGGTTGTGCCTTGTTATCCACTAGGGTTCCGTTCTGGAACCCCCAGTAGATTAAAAAAAATTGGTGGATAACAAATTAGTAGAAAAATAACTTTAAAGACCCACTTCCAGATTTCTTGCTCTTCCATTGTCATCCCAGAATGCATTGTAAAGGTGCTATACCACATACAGCCACTAGATGGGATGAATAATGGAATCTAATGGAATGGAAAGTAGGAAATTGGATTCTGGTGCTTTCTTTTCTTGTTACAAGGTGGACCTTAGTTTCAGGGTCAAATCAGTGGATGTTAGAGTCAAATCAGTTAGTTTAGAGTCAAATCAGTGGATGACAAATCAGTGGATACCAAGGTCCGACCTGTACTGCCAGATCTTGTGAAAGCTGTGCTGCCATTCATGTGATTCAGGGCTGCTGGCACAAGTGGGCAGAGTCTCCACACACATGCTAGCAGCTCCAAAAAGCCCCACCAGAATAGGTAAGATGGCGGTGGGGGCCATTTGGTGGAAGATATGGGCAAAGAGTGGACCAAACAAGGAAAGGGAAAGGGAGGATCTCAGCAGCAGTGATACACGCCAAGATCCTATCCCCCTTTTATATGCCTGACGCATCCCCTGAGGCTCCTGTGTCTTAGGCCAGTTCACAGTCTATCATCCAATCCTATACCCCACCATAACATGCAGAATCAGCAGTACTGCATGCTCTGGGCTGGCTGGTGATAGGATTGGGCCAATAGTCTATAAATTCAGGGGGGAGGAGAGTCACACATAATATAGTACAGAAAACATTGCATTATTAAAGTAGCGCTTACTTGATGAGGAAGGAGAGCCTAAGCCTTACTACTTTACATTCACTTTGTACCCTGATGGTTACTAAGCTGCACTTAGTTTTCAAACTTCAGCTAAATCACCTGCTGAAGGTATGGAAAATGAGCCAAATGAGGCTAGAGAAAAAAGGAAGTATACGCGAAGTAAGTGACCTAAATCTCCATAACTTCAGTAACCTGGATAACTAATTCAAACAGTTTTCAGAGATGTTCAGTTAAAGTAAAACTTCTCATTCAGGCAACAGTTTGTTTTTTGATGCAATGGACATAGACACATTAATCTTTTCCTATTGAGCTAGGTGATGAGTTATGGTGGCTTCTTCTCCTGTTGTCATGGATACTTGTCAACTTGCAGTACCTGAAAATATGGACGAGATTCTTGGAGAGGTGAGACCAACCATAAGTATGTTTGACTCTTGCCCTGCCGTACTAATAAAGGCAACCAGCAGTTGACTTGCCAAAAAAAGTAGAGTGGTGAATGCCTGCTTGCAAGAAGTATTGTTTGTATAATGTTTGTCCAAAAAGAGCATATATTTGTCTTAGAAATGATGGGCGGGATTTATTATATATGTATGATGTTATTATAGATAAGTCTTATCAGGTTATCATGCACAGAAGAAATGAAAGGTGATAAAATTGATGTCTCACAAATTGGATTCTATGATCTAACCACAAGGGGGAAGAATATAGGATCACTGTAAAGAAAATCCTGATCCATTGAACATAGCTACAATCTGTATTATCACAAATGAGCAAATACCAGACATTAAGATGAATGGAACATGTGTCAACGGTGAGCCTGTATATTTAGAGATTCTTGGGGGAAAGTGGTGTGTATACAATGTTTTTTATTGTTTCCATCTGCTGATCATGGCGGTCATTTATTTATATGAGAAAAACAATGTACTTGTTAACTGGCCTTTGCCCTTTTCTTTTTTAAAATTATAGCTCATTTGAATTATTCCAATAAAATTTTATGAAGCCCATTGAGAAACCAACCTACTGCTATTGACACAGCCTTATTGCTTCATTTACCAAGTCCTGAGTTCTATTTGCTGGCTTGTGTGTGTATGGGGGTGGGTGGGCAGGGGGAGGAGTGGAAGATGGCAATTCTGGGTTGGCTCGGGCAGTGCCTGAACATCAGCTAAGCCTCCTCTGCTCCCTCCACACATTCTGCATGCTGCAGAGTTGGGCAGGTGTGGGGAGCAAGATGAAGAGGGCAGCAGAAGCAACAGACGAGATGGAGGAGGAGGTGGCAGTGGTAGCAACAGGTGGGTAGGTAGATGCCAACTGGTACATTCACAGGTACATATTATCTGCTCATTGGTGCCAGACTGAGGAATCCTGCACTAGACTATTCCAGAACCACACACAAACTTTTTTATTTATCCATGGCAGGCCATTTTTAATTGAAAAAATATTCAAACTAGGTGATAAGAAGTTGCAATTCTTTTGACCACGAAAAGGAAGGACGTATCCTATATGGTCACACATGCTTTCCACTAATAATGCCGTTTCTTGGGCAGACTGGGCAAAGTTGCTCATGGTCACAATTTCATAAATCTCAGATGGGAATAGAGGCATCACTTCTCCCAGAATAAAATGAGCTAGTTGCACATGTCAGTTCATTTAACTCACCATATGATCAGAGGTGTAATTGTGCAAAACAAATACAATATGAGTGGCAAAAACAAAACAAAACAAACAAAAACACCCTGGTCACACCAACTGGAAATCATCTGTGGTTCAAATCCTGTGGTAGGGCTGCTGCTTCTCAGTTTGAGGTAGATCTTTCCTTGAACTCAGAATTATAAGCCTTTTCTGGTCTTAGAAGGATAGTGTGGCCATCTGGTCAAAATCTACTCACTAGCCAGGGAAATAAGTCTGGCAATTGGCAAGATCTGTCTGGGATGAAAGATGGGTAAATCAGACAACAAATGACAAGCCACATTCCTGGCTCCTGCTGCACAGAACAGATGTTTGGCCACAAAGACCATTGGAGAAAGAGACTGCCCTTCAACTATAAATGTTAAACTCCATCTATATACCAGTTAAACCATTTCTCCAGAACTATCATTTTAAAATGAGTACTGTGCTATTTTCAATCTAAGTAACTGTGGCAAATTCTTCATAGGTCTTGTCACAATGGAATGCACTTGCCACACATTAACATAGTATGAAAACGATGTACTTGCTGCAAACAGAAACTACATTGTCCCAAAATACATGTGCTGAAAGGAATGAATGCATCTGCCATTAATATGATCTAGTACACACAGGGCACAACCTGACTCACAGATGCAAACAGAGCACACCCGGTGATACGCACAGGAGGTTGACACCGCTACTGGCCAAAAAGGTTAAAATTGCGGTTTGTAGGAATAATACCATCATGTTATATATCACCCAATGCATAATTTCATGCAGAATGCAAAAAAAAACAAACAAAAAAAAGCAACCAGCGGGGATGGGGTGATGCTGCATTGCCATGCCCAACGCCTGGAATGTTGCCACGCCCACTGCATGGGAGGAGGTCCTTCATAGTGGTGACACGCTGGCCACACACACTGATCCTAGTGATGCCACTGCTTCTGGATTAAGCTCCACACCATTCAAGAGTTTCTCACTGTGCATCTGTTCATAGGACTTGATTCCACATGCTGATTTATGAGGCTGCAATTCTACATAGACTAACCTATGAATACGAGCCATTGGAACATAGTGGGATTTACTTTCAAATAAATATGCATACAATTGTGCTATAAAAGTAATTCCTGTGTCTTTTCTACTTATCACCAGCAGTACGACATTTATGTTGTAGCAGTGAATTCTAGACTCATTGCTCATTCTGAAATCGAATCAGCAGTAGTAGAATAAATATATGTACATTTAGTGGGGAAGAAAAAAAAAACTAAGGGGAAGGTATAGATTAGGCAATAACCATTATCCTGTAATACTTATTAGCAAACAGTATACTTGCAGGTCAAAAGCAATTATATATAAATTTCAATAATTTGAATTGCTATCTAATCATTTGGGTTCAGGAACACTGTAAAAATAGACTTGGGAGCCTTTGGTAAACATTTGCATTATTAATTTATTTGCATTTATTTATTACATTATATTCAAGGTTTTTTTCATGCTGGAGCCCAAGATGGAACACATGGTTCCCCAATGGTCTTGAATACAGGTATCAACCAGACCCAAGCTTGCTTAGCATCAGCAGGATGTCTCCAATGTGCCCTCAGGACATGTCCTGCATTAGTCAAGGATCTGATCAAGCCCAGTCCTATCCAACATTCCAGCACTGATGCAGCCATGCCAGTGGGTATGCACTAAATCCTGCAGTAGAGGAGGGGGAGTCATGGAGGCTTCTTCTAATTAAGGGAATGTTTGTTCCCTTATCTTGGGGCTATATTGCACTGGTGCTGGAAAGTTGGTTAAGATTGGGCCCTCAGACTTCTTAACTTTCTTGAGTTGCTCTTTTATTTGTTGTTTTTATAATAATGTTTCATCCTTTGGGGAGGGAATTATGACGCACTTAGGGCACAATCCTAACCAACTTTCCAGCACTGGCATAGCTGTGCCAGTGGGGCATATGCTGCATCCTGTGCCAGTGGGGCATATGCTGCAATATATCCTTGCATATGCTGCAATCCTGCAGTTGGGGGGGGCAGTCATGGAGGCCTCCTCAAGGTAGGGCAATGTTTGTTCCCTTACCTCGGAGTTGCATTGCCCTTATGTCAGGGCTGGAAAATGTGGTTAGGATTGCGGCCTTAATGTATATTAAAGAGAACAACTTTGCTTTTCATTGGAAATAGTTCCTTACAGACTTTTCAGAGCTGATGCACCCACGCCAATGTGGGATGTGCTACATCCTGCAATGGGAGGAGCAGTCACAGAGGTCTTCTCAAAGTAAAGGAATGTTTGTTCCCTTACCTCAGGGCTGCATTGCAGTTGCAGCAGCTCTGGAAAGTTTGATAGAATTGGACCCTCAAGCTGTCAACTAAAAACAAAACAAAGCAAAAAATCTGTTTATACATATTCATTTTTCTTTCATGTTTTTATGTCCTGTCCGACAGAAATGATATGCTGGTAAAGGCTGGGGGGGGGGGTGATTTGCAGTCAGTCCAAAAGAAACGTACAGTTTGGCCTTCAGAATGTGTCTAGATGTTGCTATTGCTTTGAGAAACCTTTGCAAAGTATAAGGAGAACCACACATAGCTGCAATCCAGTAAAAATTTAAAAGCAGCAATCCAATGCAAATGAAGTCAACAGAAAGGAGCAAATATTAATGACAGGTAAATGTAAAATGGAAATTAGAAGACCCGTGGGAGAACATTTAAAGGCATTAGGCAACAACATAAAACAAATAACAAGAAATTATTTAAGTTTATCAGAAGCAAGAAGTCTACTAAAGTCATTAGGTCTCTTTGACTATCAGGAAGTGTAGTGAGTAATTAAGGAAGATGGGAACATTGTGCAGCAACTAAGTGACTTCACCGCAATGACTGCTGGATGGCTGCCTAACTCAAAACGAAGAGTCATGGTTCTCCTCTCATTCTTTCTTGTGCCAGATTATGCCCTGCAAATAGAGTTACCATAGAACTAAAAACAGTAGAAATGAGAAGAGGGCACGATCTATAGATTACATTTGGGTTTTAGAAAGGGTGGAATTAAGGCAAGCAGATGGCAAATAATAGCTATTTTACAGAACAAACAAAAACAAAAACAAAAAAAACTACTATTCATTAGCATTATAGACCAATGTGGTTTACACTACTTTCAAATAATTTAATCGTAACAATAATTAAACAGGCCTCAGAACACCCATATATCACCTAAATTGACACATTTGTAACTTGTATGGTTTGAAGTATGGCTCCTTGGATTATTGCCTTCTGGAGATGGATGTACTCATACACCTGCAAACACTAAATGAGAAATTCCAGCCAACTGCCTAATGTACACTTGTGTAAACCACAAGAGTAATCTATCGCACTTCAAATGGGAAATTCATGTTATTTTCATACGCATTTTGTGCATAATGCCAGTCGAACATCAAGAGACCATTAATATAAGCCCCATTATCATTAATCATAAAACAAAATACATGGATAATAACCATTTGGAAAAAAAATTATACTTCTGCCAGGCAGAAATAGCTTTTCACCAGTCTCAAAGTACTTGGTTGAACAGAGTACTAAACCAGCACTACGTGCCTCATAAGGTTACTTTTTCATATGATTGTACCTGTACTGATCTCTATTGTTCATATAAAGCACACTATACTATTTATAGATCATTCTAGTCCACAGTGCCTGAGTGACATAGATGCACTTTTGAAGATACTCTGTGGGCTTTATGTACAGCATAATCCTAGTTAAATCATCCACTGGCAGAACACACATTTTTCCAGTGGAGCCAGCAGAATGCAGCTGAAGTACCTGGATGCAACCAGAAGTTGTGCAATATTGTTGCATGCTCCAGAGGCGCTGGCCAGTGCAACAAGGCTGCCAGCACAGTTGCTGGTGGCCATACACATGAGCCAGTGAACAGGCCACCATCCACCAGTAAAAGGTAAGCTGGTGCGGGGGGGGGGGGGAGAAAGATAGTGGGCAGAAAGGGGAGAAGTGGGGAAGGAACAGGGGAGTTTCTGGGCAAGAAAGGGGTGGGGAAGGCAGCAGAATGAGGGATGGAGAGGGCATGTTCAGCAGCTTGAGTGTGCAGCCAAATCCTATCCCTTTCCCTCTACATGCCTTGGTTCTGTGCCATCAGAATAGTTGGCACAAGACCAAGGAGTCCCACAGGGACTATGGAAGGTTTCCAAAGAGCAAGTGAACAAAAGTTCACTTACCCGGAGGATACCTCTCCAACTGCCTCCCACCATAGGGTGCAGCACACGCCTTCTTGGTGCTCTTGCATTGACAGGGAGGATTTAGATAGAATTGGGCAATTAGAGTCTAATTTTTCAGCATGTTTCAGCTCTAGTCAAGTAATCTGCATTATTGGTTTCAACAGGAGATATTGAAGCACATACTGAGCTTTCCAAATGAAATCAAGAGAACTTTAAAGTGCTCGGCTTTCCTTGTTCCAGTTCTTTGACAAACATTGGTCCAAACCTTAATCAACTTTCCAGCTCTGACGTAGCTGTGCCAATGGGGCATGTGCTGCATCCTGCACTCGGGTGGCAGTCATGTAGGTCTCTTCAAAGTGAGGGAATGCTTGTTCCCTTACTTTGGAGCTGCATTCCTCTTACCTTGGTGCTGGAAAGTTGGTTAGGATTGCCCATTGCCTCCTGCATATAACAAAAATGATAGTTTATACTTTGAAAACAAGGTACTTGTTTTCAAACTTTGAAACCTCTTTACCCTAAGGATAAAACGTGAAACATTTTTATCTGAAGGTTTCAGATCCTCAAGTAAATCTTATGTTCATAAGACATTCATCAATAAAATGACGTGGTTGTGTTCAAAATTTGTTTTCGGAAAAATATACTTTAGCTTTCCAGTCAATAGTTTTGTAAGCTACATTTACTTCATTTCTGATAGCATGCTTCACAAAAAGATGAACATTACGGTTACAATCCTATTCACACTTACCTGGGAGTCTCTTGAAACTTAATAGGTCATATTTCTGTGACAACATGTGTAGAATTGCACAGCATGTTACCACGATGACTTTGAAAAGACAATACAACTAACATGAAGAACAAAAATATTGCAAAGCTTGTAATTTTGGATGCTGCGAGATGCGAATACAATAAAAAGAAGTTATTTGAACATACCCAAAATGTGAAAGTCAAATTTAAATCTGGAATCTATATCCATTTTAGCAATACCAGTGAATTCTAATTATGGATGCAGAGAACGTACTTCTCCCTCACCGCATTTCAAATATCTTGATTGTTTAATCAGTACTCCTGATTTGTAAGGCGAGTTGGTTGATGACTACCAAAATGTGACACTTTGGACATCACCCAGATGCAATGCCAGTTTTCATTTGAGGTTAAAGAAGTAAAGCTCAACAAGAGAGGTTTTCCAGTATTCTGAACTAGAGCTAGTTTTATATCAAATGACAAATAAAACCTGGCAGCTTGGTTTGCACATAATATTAAACAGGAGCTTCACTGAACTGTCATTTGTGAAATGAAGTGATTAGCATTCATTCTGATTGTAGTTTCATTGTACATTTCCATTATTGACACTGTGTGCTTCAGCTTCTGTTTTCCTGGTCAAGGTGCTATGTGTATGTGCTTTCTCCTCACACATATGTAAAGTGTTACCATTATGTAAGATCCCTGGGATTCATATCCCTCTGAATGCAGGCTTCAGGTTTTTTGCCTTCTCAGATGGCAAAGAGGCTAGATGAAAATAATTACTTGTTGTTCTGTTTTCATTGTCTCCTTCTGACTGTTAGTTGTGACAGGAAAAGGACGTTTGATTTCAGATTTCTTTTCAGTTTACGGTGCTGAAGAAGACTGGCAGACCAATCCTAATCCCTGCCAACCATGCAGTGCCACTGATAGACTGCCTGCTGTGAGAAGGTGGGTAGGTGGATTAGATAGCTCAGGAGAGGTAAGTAAAAATCTTTTTTTACTTACCTCTCCATAGACTGCCTTATCTTTAGTGGATTTCCTTGGATGAACACCAGCTCTTTAGCTGGTGTAAGTCCAGTGAGACTCCTGGGGACTGGTCTGGTCAGGAAAGGGGGATAGGATCTTAGTATACATGGCTGCAGCTGAGATCCTCCCCCTCCCACCCCCCCGATTCACCCCTGACCCAACCCATGCCTGACCCTGATCCACCCCTACTGCTGATTTAATGGTAATGATGCTGAAGTGGCTTGTATCATGGAGACCAGGTTGTATGAAGCTGGAGGGAGGCTAAGCACACACAGTTATGCATGCTGCAGCATGGTGCTGGGGTCAGGGATGTGGTGTCACACTGGTCTACCTGGAGTCCACCTTCTTTGCAAGGTACCCCGTCGAACAGTGGGTAGGAGTCCAGTGGCTACCATAAACTAATCTGCAGAATGCCATTCAGAACTGTTCCACACTGTGTGGGGACTGTTATATTTAACACCTCAGGAGAATCAGGGAGATTCTTCTAATGCCTGTTGTGATGCTTTTGCTTTTGCAGGAAAATTTGTTCAGTTCCACCTTGACCTGAACTCTGCATTGACAGGGTCAATAGATGTCCCACGAGTAACTGCCTGTCCAGTTATTTGGGATTCTTTTCAGCTTATACAGCCTGAGGATGTGGACAAAACTCTCTGGAGCGTGAGGTTTGCTGCTTGTTCTCTTGATCTTTGCCTTGCGTGGCTATTATGATTAGCTCAAGGGGGTTTTGCTGAATGGGTGGGGGGGACAAAAAATTCATCTCTAAGGGAGGGGATACTGCCAAACCTTTAAAGGCGGTAGTAACTTGCCCTCTCCTGAAAAAAGACTTTCCTATACCTGATAGTTTTGGATAATTTCTGACCAGTGTCCAGCCTCCCACTTTTGGGCAAAGTGATTGAATGAGCAGTGGCATCTCAGTTCCAGGAAATTCTGGATCCCTTTCTATCCTGTAGACAGCTTTGGTTGCCTTGATCGATGATGTGCTCAAAAAGACTAGATGGGGGATTATGTCCCTGCTGGTCCTACAGAACTTCTCTGTGGTTTTCAACACCATCGACCATGGTGTCCTTCTGCATTGGCTAGTTGGGCAGTGTTTTGCAGTGGTTCTGCTCCTTCCTGATGGACCAGACCTAGATGTTAAGGCTTGGAGATACTTGTTCATTGACTTGCAGGATGCCATAGGGATCCATTCTGCCCTCCAGTAACATCTACATGAAACTTCTGGGGGAGATCATCCAGGGAAATGGAGTGTGTCACTAATAAACAAATGATACCAAGCTCTATTTCTCTTTTCCATCAGTTTCTAAGGGGGCTGTTGAAATTCTGGGGTAGTGCCTGGAAGTGGCTGCGGCTTGAATGAAGGTTAATTAACTGAAATTAAATCTGGACAAAACATAGGACCTCCTGATCTATAAGGCCACAATGCAGATACTACATCTGCAATTTGCTCTCAATGGTGTCGCACTCTCTCTGAAAGAGCAGGTATGCAGCCTGAGAGTTCTCCTGAAACCCTGAATTTCTAGGTGGTTGCTATGATGAGGGGGGGCCTTTGCCCAGATTTGGCAGGTGTGTCAGATGTGACCATACCTGAGAGGTTTGAACTCTCAGAATTTTCAAGACTGGCATCTAAAGGAACAAGATGGAATTAGAAAAACCTGTGCATGTTTTGGACCTGTGCATATTAGCAACAATATTCGTGTACAACAGAAGTCAAAGAAAATATAGGAAGATGCCTTGTACTTGCACTTTGCAAATATCTTTTACAGTCAAATCCTAGCAGGGCCTTATGCTGCTGGAACTAGCGGTCTGACAGTGTAAGGTCCTTTACAGCTGTTGAAAAATGTGACATACCATTTTGTGCAGCTGGGACACTGCTGCAAGTGGTGAGCAGCCTTGGTGACATGCCAGCAGTTTGCCTGCATCCCACAGTGCTGATACATCAGCATGGGGGTGAGAGGGAGGTGTGGGGTGGGTGGGAACAAGGAGGAGATGGGGCGGGGAAGAGGAGGAGGAGGAATGGAGCGAAGATCAGCATTTCAGGAAGAGGGCATATCAAGGCCAGGAAGATGGTAGTTTTGATGGCAGCACATGGACATATGTCAGTGGCAGCATGTGGTGGTTTTGGTGGCAGCAGTGCTGCCCATATTCCATCTCTCTTCCTGGCCCTCCTGGGTCGACCTGAACTTGTGCAGCTAAATTGCTGGCTCATTTCTGAGTACACCCATGCAGCTGGCAGAGGCTTACCCCTGGACAAGGGAAGAAATGTTTCCTTACCTGGAGGAGACCCCCAAGACTGCCCCTGCCCCACAGGATGCAGCACACACTCTGGTGGCCCAGTTTGATAGGATTAGGCTGTTATTCCATCAATCTCTATGGGACCTAGACTCAATCAGACTTCTGATGCTTTCTGTCTCTGCCTCTGTTCTACACATTGCTGTAATATTTAAAATGCAAATAAATCCTATGTTTGTTTCTAATATTAAAACAAATCATTTGAAAGCCTACTACATTTCTTTTTGCAATCAGTAATATTTCATGGTTCTCTGCCACAGAATTCAGAATGTTTGTAAATGTTAAATTTATATAATTTAGTATTTCTTATTCTTCATTGTCCTGAAATGCAGGCATGAGCGTATATAGTGATTAATAAGTTAGGACATCATTTTTCCTGGGCTAATCATATTCTACTACTTCCCGCATTGTTCACGCATCTAAGCCTATGCGGCTGTGCCAACAAATGTTTCCATTTATTCTTGAATAAAAGCAACCTTGACACTTTTGTCAGAGCTGCTCATAAAAAAATAAAACAAAACTCTATACAGTATTCCTGGTAAACAGATCACTGACTGAACAACAGGGAGCTTGAACAGTCAAGTTTCTTGACAGTCTAGAAAAGCTACCTGTATCATTTAACATAACACCAGCAACAACACTGGTGGTTCATACCCAGGCCAATGAAGCCAGGGAGGAGACATTTTAGACAACATAGCAGAAAGAATTAAATGCTGCCCTTTATATTGATATGTTTTAATCTCTGATGAGTATACTTAACAAGCTGAAATCTTAACTTTTGACATTACCATGGAAATCAACAAATATATGATTGGTGCAATTTTTTCTCCTTCATCTCATGGATGTGAATTGATATTCCCAAAGAATAGGAAATAGGTTTAACTTAGGGTGGGTACAACACAGGTTACACATAAGTTTTGGCCCCAGATTCCAACATACGTACATCATTCAGTTAACAAAAACAACAACAACAACAACAACAAAACACAACAAAAAACAACAACACAATAATTATCAGTACAAAGGCTATCATATTTATCAATATATAAAAAATTGACTTTTACGAAACACTCAATCTTGTCTAACTAAATTTGTCTATTTCCTTTCCTGTACCAGTAATAAATAAAAAAAATTAAAAAAAGATATTCCCAAAGAAAACAACAAGAAGAAAAAGGAACTTTTAATTACATTTCTAGTTCATTCACTCCCATCATAAGGAGCTAAAGAGCATGTAGTAGGTTACAATACATTAAAACAGACGCAATTCCACTCCAACTACCAAAACCCAGACTGAATAAAATTATGTCCAGAAGATATTTTCAAAGTTATGGGGCAAGCACTATGGGTTATGCTTGAATTGTTACCAGAAGATTATAGAAAACCAGTAGGAACTCTGGATGACCAGTGCAATCAATTTCTCACAATCTACCCTCACTTCTTTCTGCACCAATGGAGGCTTCCAAATACGAGTAGTAACTGAGGAGCAACCCCACATTACAGACTAGCCTTGTGGTTAGAAAACCCTAAGTAGAAACTGTAGGGATTTTCACATTGGGAATCATTTCAGATACGCTGTATTATATATTTCATGTCATTAACAACTACAGTACAAGGACATTGTCACATCTGTGATGTGCTTGGTGGAGTCACATGAGAATGATCTTTTCAATCTTCATCAGATCCTGCAGTGATCAGTATCCCAAGATCTGTAGTACCTGAAAGGTCTACTATAAACTGTGTGATGTACTTTTCATAATAGATCTCTAGATGAAAATTAGGAATCATGTTTTGTTGTCATCCCTTGAAAGCCAAACTGGCACAGATTCAGATAGGTGATGCTATCCCAGTGGGTTTTTAAGTCGGGCAGGCTCAGTAGCCTTTCCCAGCAAGCCAGGATTGGCTCTGATTTTTGAATGGAGATTCTGCTGTCAAGGTTTGACTTTTCAGTAAGGGTTGAACCACTAGGGATTCTTTAGAAGGCAGTGATAATTCCAGTTGGAAAGGACCCTGTTTTTTTCCAACTGGTTTTACATATTAGGGTGGCAATTAATCCAACTCTTATTGAGTGCGATTCCCCAGTGTACTCTAGCCCAGGTAGTGATTAGGCTCACTGGACCTCCCAGAGGATGGAGTTCCATAATCTAAATGATGGTACTAAGAAAACCCAGTACCTGTCAAATGTATACCAGCAGGCAGTGGGGTGTGGAGCAGTCTCTCTGATGACAAACGCAATGAACATACATAAGGTGATCTTTCAAGCATGCAGGTCCTAAGCCATGTAGGGCTTTACAAGTAATAACAAACACCTTGCAATGAGTCTAGATACATAATAGTAAACAGTGCAACGTGATCAGACCAAAGAACTCTGGCAAGGTTCCTGGCTTGCTGCATTTTGCGCAAGTTGAAGTTTCCAGAGTATCTTCAAGGGATGCCTGATGTAGACAGAATTATAATAATTATTTCTACTGTATGTACAGCATGAATTGCTGTGGCTCATTGGGCTGCCCAATATTATTGGGCTGCCATGCTGGTGGAACTCGTGTTTCACCAGTGTTGGCTGCTGTAAAGCAGCCATAAGAACATAAGAACAGCCCCACTGGATCAGGCCATAGGCCCATCCAGCTTCCTGTATCTCACAGCGGCCCACCAAATGCCCCAGGGAGCACACCAGATAACAAGAAACCTCATCCTGGTGCCCTCCCTTGCATCTGGCATTCTGACATAACCCATTTCTAAAATCAGGAGGCACATCATGCACATCATGGCTTGTAACCCATAATGGATTTTTCCTCCTGAAACTTGTCCACTCGCCTTTTAAAGGCATCCAGGCCAGATGCCGTCACCACATCCTGCGGCAAGGAGTTCCACAGAGTGACCACACGCTGAGTAAAGAAACATTTTCTTTTGTCTGTCCTAACCCTCCCAACACTCCCAACACATTTAGTGGATGTCCCCTGGTTCTGGTGTTATGTGAGAGTGTAAAGACCATCTCTCTATCCACTTGATCCTTCCCATGCATAATTTTGTATGTCTCAATCATGTCCCCCCTCAGGCGCCTCTTTTCTAGGCTGAAGAGGCCCAAACGCCATAGCCTTTCCTCATAAGGAAGGTGCCCCAGCCCAGTAATCATCTTCGTCGCTCTCTTTTGCACCTTTTCCATTTCCACTATGTCCTTTTTGAGATGTGGCGACCAGAACTGGACACAATACTCTAGGTGTGGCCTTACCATTGATTTGTACAACGGCATTATAATATTAGCTGTTTTGTTCTCAATACCTTTTCTAATGATCCCAAGCATAGAATTGGCCTTCTTTACTGCCGCCGCACATTCGGTCGACACTTTCATTGACCTGTCTACCACCACCCCAAGATCTCTCTCCTGATAAAACATGCTCGGGCAGCACATGCTGCTGGAGCACCAGTGGGAAGACTGGAGCCTTCCAGCATGCATTGTCACCCCCTCACCACCCACTGGAACAGGTAAGTCAGCACAGGAGGTGGGAGGGGGAGGAAGGAGGGTGGAACAGGGCTGGGGAGGGCAAAACTGGACAGAGAGGGGGAATGGGAGGGGGAGGATCCAGCAGTGATGGTACACACCAGTTCCTATTTTTATCTGCAGCCTCCCTGCCTCCTTTCTTTCCTCAGACTTGCGCCAGTGAAATTGCTGGTGCAGTTCCAAGGAGATCAGTTGTGGGACAGGACACTTGCAGAGAGGAAAGGAGATTTAAATCCCTTTTCCTTCTGAATCTTCCTGCTCTCTTCCCCTGTTGGATACATTGTGCACCTTTTTTGGCACAGCAGCATTGGGGTGGGGGGAGGATAGGAAGGGCCACTAGTTCAAGGCCTTTGAGAGGAATTTTATCAGGGGGTACAGAGTTTCTTTTGGGCCCCTTCCCAAAGGTGGAGTGGGCAATGGCGGCAGGCAGAATGAGGGGCAAAATACGGCAGTGGGAGGATACTGACAGCCAGAATACATAGTCTTTGGAGCCCAGGTCTACCTGACCGTGCAGCATTGGCAGCTAGATAAAGTAATATGGAAAATCAAACTCCCATGTCTCTCTAAAACCTTTGAGATAAAGAAAATCCATTGCAGAAAATTAGCATCTTCATATTTGGGCTCACATTAGAATGGACAGTGTTCTGTGCACCAAAATGAACTTCTGCAGCAGCTGTAGTCTTGCAGCTGCGTCCCTGATCTCCTATACACTCCTTCATAGTAAGTGGATCTTCAAGTTAAAGAGCTACTATAGCGAGCCAGTTTCCTCCCACATTTGACACTGTGTTAAGGAGGGTCATGGATGCATTCCTGGGCTCGGTGTGTATGGCTTGCAGCAGCAGCTCCTACAGCATGCCCGTGGTTGTGCCCCCAGCATCATGGCAGGCAGTGATTTCAGGTGAGATAGGAAATTGTAAGATCCCAGGAACTTTTTGGGCCCCCTCCTTTGACTCCTGGGCCTCCTTTATGACCCTGGCCTGGGTACAAATTACCCCCTTTACCCCCTCTCCTAAAAACCTTAAAAAACCTCTTTTTTAAGGACCAATCATGATTCAAAGCTGGGCAAGTGCACTATTGATCACAGCTGTGACCTAGGCCTCCAGAATCAGGATCAGGCCCAAAAAGATGCCTAAACTATAAACCTGGGCTTTCAAGGGGAGTGCAACCCCATCCATAACAGGTTGTAAACCCACTCCCAAATCCTACTGATCAACAGCTCCGCTTTCTTGCCTGGTTTAATTCTCAATTTATTATTATATTTATTTATACAGGTATTTATATACCGCCTTTCTTTGGTTGTCAGATTTCTCCTCAGACTTTAATCCAAGGCGGTTTACATAGGCAGGCAGTTCTAAACCCCTGTAGGGATTTTTACAATTGAATAGTTCTAGTCTTTCATAGAACTCCTCGTTCCAGCTGGATTCCTTCCCAGTCTGGCCTCTCTCTGGCCCTTCGCCTCCCACGCTCCACTTGACGGCAACTCCTCTCTGCCACCGAGGGTCAGCTCATCAGTGTATCAGTATATATATCAGTATATCAGCTCATCAGTATATCAGCATGTCGTCTGTTCTCGGGTACTTCCAGTTGTTTTGAACTGGCAGCCTCAGATCTTCAAGCATACAAGGCGGCAGCTCTACCAACTGAGCCAGACCTCCTGCCAATTATTATTATTATTATTATTATTATTATTATTATTATTATTATTATTATTATTATTATTATTATTAATAATAATAATAATAATAATAATAATAATAATAATAATAATAATAATAATAATAATAATAATAATACTTTATTTTTATCCCGCCCTTCTCCCTAACAGGACCCAGGGCGGCTAACAACATATTTAAAAAAAAAGATTTTAAAAACATTAATACATAGCAGATAAAAACATTTAAAAACACATTACAGAGGCCATAAATACAGTAGTCAGATTAAAAGACAGAATAAAAGAGCAAGTCAAGCCTGTAAAAAACTAAAAGATGTATAAAAATGTTAAGAAGGCCAGAAATCAGAGGGCTTGTTTAAACAACAGTGTTTTCAGGCCTCGCCAAAAACTCTCAAGAGAGGGAGCCATTTTCAAATCAAGGGGAAGGGAGTTCCATAATGTTGGTGCCACTACCGAGAAGGACCTATTTCTTGCAGCCACCCCCCGGACCTCCTTAGGTGGCGGCACTTGCAAAAAGGCCTTCTCTGATGACCTGAGATGGCGAGCCGGATTGTATGGGAGTAGGTGGTCTCTAAGATATCCTGGCCCAGAGCAGTATAGGGCTTTAAAGGTCAAAATTAGCACCTTGAATTGGGCCCAGAAACAAATGGGCAGCCAATGTAGCCCCCAGAGAAGCGGACTGACAGAGTCAAACCGCCTGGCTCCGGTGACCACACAGGCCGCCGCATTCTGTACTAATTGTAGTTTCCGAACCGTCTTCAGGGGCAGCCCCACATAGAGCGTGTTACAGTAATCTAACCTTGATGTCACTGTGGCATGGATCACCGTGGCCAGGTCTGCATGATCCAAGTATGGTCGCAGCTGGCGCACCAGCCGAAGCTAAGCAAAGGCCCCCCCTAGCCACAGCCGCCACCTGGGAATCCAGGAGCAGCTGCGACCCCCAAGCTGCAGACCTGCTCCTTCAGAGGGAGTGCAACCCCATTCAGAGCAAGCCGATAATCCAGCACCTGCATCGAGGATTTCCGAACCAGGAGAGCCTCTGTCTTATCCGGATTTAATTTCAGCTTGTTAGCCCCCATCCAGATTCTCACTGCTTCCAGACAGCGCTCCAGGCCCTCAACTGCCAGCCTGGAGTCTGGAGGAAAGGAGAGACAGAGCTGGGTGTCATCAGCATATTGATGACACCTCACTCCAAACCCCCGGATGACCTCTCCCAGTGGTTTCATGTAGATATTAAATAGCATGGGGGACAGAATTGAACCCTGCAGCACCCCGCACCTCAAGGGC
The DNA here is from genome assembly GCF_035046505.1 of Tiliqua scincoides. Classification (NCBI taxonomy): domain Eukaryota; kingdom Metazoa; phylum Chordata; class Lepidosauria; order Squamata; family Scincidae; genus Tiliqua; species Tiliqua scincoides. Next base: position 172,998,333 of record NC_089822.1, on the reverse strand, counting down.
CAGGGTGTCGCAGGCATCCCCCAGCACCACCATCTGGGACCGACCCTCCAAGTAGGAGCGAAACCACCGCAAAACAGTGCCTCCAACTCCCAACTTGGCCAATTGGCCCAGAAGGATACCATGGTCGATGGTATCGAAAGCCACCGAGAGGTCCAGCAGGACCAACAGGGACGCACTCCCCCTGTCCAGTCCCCGGCGTAGGTCATCCACCAAGGCAACCAAGGCAGTTTCCGTCCCAAAGCCCAGTCTGAAACCAGATTGAAAAGGATCCAGATAATCCACTTCCAGTCCTCAGCCCCCCCCCCACTTCTGTGGCCAGACACTTATTCAAGACCTGTATAGTCTCTCTGGGAAGAAAAGATAGAGCTGGCTTCATCAACATATGGATGTACTGCAAATCCCTAAATAACCTCTCTGAGCAGCTTCATATAGATATTAAACAGTGCTAAATTTTCTGAATTGTCATTGTGTGTATGTGTGTTCCTATGCTAGCATTATTCTACATTGTTCCGCTATTGTGCCTGCGTCCTGTCCAACTAATGTTCATTGTTAGTTCCTATTCAAATCAGAGACTGGGTCACTATTTCATGTCTATCTAGTCTAACTGTTTCTCATCATGTTTCCCATTCAAAGCAAAGACTGGCTAGTCATTGTGAATCCATCTGGTCTAACTAGTGCTCTTTTCTTATTCTATGCAACTGGTTTAATTGCACAACACATTGCCAAATTATTCTTTTTTTTCCATGAATCCACAATAACTGCTCAGAAACCTGTTGCCTTTTTATGCCCACGTTCACAACTGGATACTCATGGATATTCGCTCCATTTCCAATTAGTATAGCAATAATAAAAGACTGAAGATACAAAAGAGGCCATGCTGAAAGAACAAGCTGAAATGTTGTTACTATTGATGGGGCTGTCCATATAAGAACACAAGCCTTGCTGGATCAGTCCAAAGACCTAACTAATCCAGCTTCCTGTATTTCACAGTGGTCCACCAGATGTCCCAGGGAGCACACAAGTCAATACCTGTATCCTGTTGCCATCCTTGCACCTGGCATTCATAGATAGCCAACTTCTAAAATCAGGATGATGCGTATACCCATCATGGATTGTTACCTGTGATGGACTTTTCCTCCATAAATCTGTCCAATTCCTTTTTAATGCACCTAGTGGCAAAGGGTTCCACAGATTACATGTTGAGCCTACTTAACCATGGATTTTTGATCCATGGATTTTTGATCCATCGGTTTGGCTCAATTGGGGTCCTCTGGACCCCTGTTGAGCCACATTCAGCCCAACTTGGAAGCTGTGCTCTGGTTGCCTCCAGAGGCTCTTCTCAAGCCTGTAGAGGTTGCACACAGCCTCCAAGGGCCTCAGAAAGGCCAAAAACTGGAAGTGCCCTTCTAGGACCTCCGGAGGCCATTCTGAGGCCTGTGGAGGCACATGCAACCTCCACGGGCTTCAGAACAGCTCCAGTCACGTTCAGAACTCAGTAGACCCCAGAATCTGCATGATTTGATATCATGCGGAATTCGGTATCCACAAGGGTTTCAGGAACAGAACCCTTGCGGATAACGAGGGTCCACCTGTAATTACATGCTGAGAAAAGAAATATTACCCATAAACATGATCAGGGCTGATCCATCCATGAGAACTTAGACAGTGACCACAGGCAACAGATTGACAGCGGGTTCCTATACCTGCTGGTCATTCTCCTTCAATTTGAAAAGGAAGGCAGGAACGAAATTGAAGAGGAAATGTGGAAGAGGGGACCAGGGTTGGATAGAGCATCTCCAACTCTCCCGTCTACCCTCCTACACACTTCTTCTTTTCCAAGGAGGAGCAGGTAAAGGAGAGGTGGAGGCAGCAGCTAGTATACTGCGAGATAAGGGCAGCAGCATTTAACGTAATGCTTCAGGTAAAAGGAGGTCTTGGGGTGACCCTGTACATGATGCTTTGTAAATATAGCTCAGATCCTCACAAAATGTAAAATGCAAACTATTATCCTCCATGTGTATCTTACATATCATATCTGACTGCATTCCTTCTAATACCAACATTACTCTGCTGATGATTAAAAGCAAGGATCATATTAATAAAAAAGGATGACAGTCTTTGAAAACATATACTGTATATCTGTTTGAAATCTGTTCATCACTAAACTAATTAATGTAAAGGTCGATTATCACACTTTATCCTTATCTAAGTAGAAGATTTCTTTAAGCAAGGATGTTGAACTAAGTGAATTATTCCTTCAATTTACAAACACTTCATTCCTGACTGATGAGTCAGTGCAAAAGGAAACAAACTAAAAAGTATTTAACTGGCCTCTAATGTGTCACAATGAAATGAATTTATACCATCCAAGGCATCTCGGCAGAAGAAGAGCACCATTTTTCTCAATTAAAACTGTATGTTGATTGTAACTTCATTTAAAGTTAAATTAAATTCATGTATAGTACCTTTAAGCAAAGAAAAATTGCATTGATTGGTTGTGCCTGCTTTAATTCTCCGTGTAGGAATGTTCTTTAGTGGACTTGTTTACAGAGTAGAAGGAATGAGTTGCTGTCAACAAATGAAAAATAAAACCTACATTTCTTGGGAAGAAGACATCCATCTTTTTCTATTTGTGAGTACTGACGAGCAGGGTTTAAGGAGGGCTAATGTTTCCCATTCATCTTAATTAAAGAGTTAATTGCTCGTGTATCCTGATTTGGTTAGCTGATCTCGGAAGCATGAAAAGTCTTTGCTTCTATGTATCTTATTGACCAATATAATGACATCATTGGAAGACTGAATTTATCCATTTTTCACCCTATCCTCATAACTTTAATAGCCTCCTACATGAGAAAACTTTCAAGAGCAAAAGAGTTCTTTAGCATGGCACAGAATACAAAAAGGTCTGTTCAGGAAGCTGTTAAATGTCTCCGTTCGGCTGTCATTAAGTATAACTTCAAAGTCTAGAGTCAGGAAGATAAGTAAAAAGTAATTTTAAAGACCAATTCACGGCAAATGTATATACGGAAATGGTATGAAACATCTAAAGCTGCAATATCAAATGCAAGCAATTGATGTTTTTATTCAATTTTCACAATTGTAGTCATAGTCAAGGAAGCACTACTGCTAGGGGTAGTCAGCCAGAGTTGACAGCGTGCTCTGAGGATTACAGGGCAAATTGGTTTAGTCACATGTCTGGCCACACAAAAGACAGAGGCTCTGATCTGGTGAAAGACCAGTTAACTAACAAGGATGGCTGTGAGATTTCTCCATGCAAAGTCTTTCAGCTTCCAAACTATGATTCCCCATGTAAGCCTTCTTAACAATTCTTTACAAGTAGTTCAATGGAGATTTCATGAAAGAGGGCAAAATGGATGGCAAGGTTGCTTTAGAATGTGGTTTACAGGAATGTTCCCAAAATTAAAATGAAAGATGGAAGGTTAACTTATCAAATGGCCCACTCTAAAGTGCAAATTATTTCTATCGTATAAAATGCGTGTGTGCTTGCAGACAAGGGCATACATGCATTCTCATAACTGTGAGCAGTACACATTTTCAGACACAGACAAATGGAGCGGGGAGCAGCCACCAATAGTAAATACCTGGTTTCAGGTATGGTCTGGTTTCAAAATACCTGGCATATGTATATTTGGGATTTGTAATTTGTCTGCTAATTTCACAGTTCAATCCCAAGTGGTCTACTGCAGGTGGGATGGGTGCACAAACATGCCATAACGCATGTTTCAACAGTGCAGAGAATCCTGTTGGTTGTGGATAGGCCTATGCCAACCTGTCAGTGCCAGTTAGAGGGCCTGCACCGGCTGGATCAAATTGGCATTCTGTTGGCTGGCTGAGGGGCAGAGGAAGGGCAAAACAGAAGTGAAGAGGGGGTTTAAAGGCAGGGAGAGGGCAGAGAAGGAACAGATTGGGAGCGGCAAGAATGGTGGCACTGGCTACCATCATATCCTATCCCTAGGGGTGTTTGAAATTGATTTTATTTTTTCGCAGATTTTGTGTTTTAGAGTAAGTGGTGTTATGTGTTTTGATTCCTATTTTGCATTTTCATTAATTTTAAATACTTTTAATGTATTTGTACTAGGTAGGTGATATAGGTGATACAGTGTCAGCACATTATGTCTTGTTTCTAACTGGAAAAGAACATAAGAACAGCCCCACTGGATCAGGCCATAGGCCCATCTAGTCCAGCTTCCTGTATCTCACAGCGACCCACCAAATGCCCCAGGGAGCACACCAGAAAACAAGAGACCTCATCCTGGTGCCCTCCCTTATATCTGGCATTATGACATAGCCCATTTCTAAAATCAGGAGGTTGCGCATACACATCATGGCTTGTAACCCGTAATGGATTTTTCCTCCAGAAACTTGTCCAATCCCCTTTTAAAGGCGTCCAGATCAGATGCTAAAGTAACCTATTTTAATTTCTGGAAAATATTTGGTAAAAAATGTGGTATTTTGTGTTTTTATTCAGATATTTTAACACAAAACGTGGTATTTTGTGTTTTTATTTTGTTTAAAAACAAACAAACAAAACCAACCAACCCAAAAACACCACTTTTACCTATCCCCCTTTCCGGGCCTGATTTCCTGCTATAAGGCTGCTTGGACTTGTACAATTTTGTGGCTGCTAGCCTTACCTCAGGGAGACCTCCAGCAGCCTCTCTTCCTGCTCTGGATTCAGCAGAGCCTGCAATGGCACTTCTCCATCACAGCATGGGACTTTGGTTAGGATTGAGCTGCCAGTGACCCCAACATAAAGGAAACATATTTCCTCAGGCCAAATAAGTTTTTTGGTGGCAAAATGAAAACACATTATACTCTCCTCCTCTTCATTTAGCCACATGATGAAAAGGGAGATAACCTAGTCCAGACTAAAATTAAGAGTTATTTTTCTAGTCCAAAGGCCAAATTGAACTTTACATTACTGTTATTAGAGCTCATAGCTAGATAGCCTTGGTAGAGTGCATTTTCTATCATTTTCCCCATCAAGCTTTTGATCAGTGATCACTCCTTAAAAAGGACATTGTTAGGTCCCCCTATGCCTTAATTGTACCTTACTGTCAGCAGCCAGATGCCTGTTAAGCAGAAAGGCAGGATATATTAAATAATAAATAAACACATCATTCCTAGAACATAACCTGGGGAGGGGGGAGGTTGTGTGGAGAACTCTCAAGAGAAATCTCAGTCATCTGCTCAAAGGAAGATGGCATTTGGTCCCTTGTTCGGGCCTCTACAGACACACAATCCTTGATACAGGAGAAAAGGTTCCCACCTCACAACATTCATTTTCAACCTTTTTAGTAATATCTTGTCAAACCATCAGGAGCCCAGGCTCTGCCAATTTAGCATCTGCATCGATTTAAAACTATTTACTTTATCAGCTCTCAGCACACTTTGGTCGTTAGAGTAGCTAGAAATAAAATCCCTAATATCTAAAAGTAATAGTGCTGAATATTTAATAAACTTAAAATATTGCTGCATCCCTCCATTTTTTTGTTGAGGACGATAATGCTAGAACTATAAAATGCACATATAAACTAACACTGAAGGGAAGAGGCCAAATTACACCATCAGACAGAGGGTTGGGGGCAATGGCTGTCACTGTTGAAATTAAAACATTTAAACAAACTAGAGAGCCAGAGAGCCAGCATGTTGAAATGCATTTTTGTTTAATGCAAATGAATTAATATCTGAGAAAAGTGCATCTCGGGTGGTTTTTATGTCCACCAGGATTGTTGCAGAACTTTGGTGTTAGTGAAACAGTCCCAGAATCAGAAAATGGTACAAATGATAAGCAGCAATATTCTTCTTTAAAAGGTAGTTTTAAAGACACTAAAAAAGATACTAAAGATACTGAAGTAAAGATACTTTTAGTAAAGATACCAAAAAAGATACTAAAATTTTATCAACCTAATGTACGTATTATTTTCAGGTCTAAATTATTTTTTTAAATCGGGGTGCATTTGGTGCAACCTTTTGCAATATTAAGGGACAATTTCCTAAATTAAGCAATTTAAATTCCCACTGATTTAAGCATGAGCAAGTATCAGAAACCAAGTACACCCTTTCTCACCACGTCCTTTCCCTCTCTTCTGCTTTTAAAATCAAGCCTCCTTTAGAATAGTTCTTTGAGTACACACACACACACACACACACACACACACACACACACACACACCACTGCAGCAGGGAGCTATTAAAACTCCACTCAAGTACCCCAGCATGAGCATTTACTAGCAGGGAAATGGTGAGAGACCATATCTCAATGGCTTGAGCTTTGCATGGTCAACCCCAAAGGGTTGAGGCAGCTGAACTGTGTAGACTCACAGCCCAATTCTAAGCTTCCCAGAGCCTGCTGAAGCAGCAACGCCAAAGCAGCTATCCCTGTATCCAGTGGACACCAGGAAGCAACTGAAGGTCCTCGGGGGAGGCCCCAAGACCCGCAATGGGACTTCTCAAATCTGTGCTGGCTATTTTGCCAGTCTGACATGGAGTTCAGAATATGGCAGAACAGAGCTCTACCAATCCCGCCTCCTCTCATTCTGGTTCCTCCCCCACCCCGCCATCTTTCCACCCTCTTCTGCCCCCCACTCCCCCAGAGGCTGCACCACTGCCTGGCGGTTGTGCTCACCCCTGCAGTGGTGTGTCCTCACCCTGCCTGTGCTAGGCCTGGCATCTGACTGGCACGGGCCCAGCACCAGCACTCCTTACTTGCTGAGTGCCATAAACGTGCTTTGTGGCACGTTCATGGTATCCAGCATTGGTGCTAGCGTTCAGTGCCAGCTTGGGCAACTTTAGGATTGGGCCCTCATTTACACCAGACTCATCTGGTATGCTTCAGTGTTAGGATGAACAACCAGGGAGAGATTTCATTTCTTGCCCTGTGCGTCTTGCCCTGTGTTGTTGACCAACACAGGGAAGAGGGCTGATCCAGATGAACCTATGAGTTAACACAGCCATACATTTCTTAGCTTATTATGTTTTTAAGTGGAACAACCTACAGAAGAGTAGTAATGAATATACAATACAATAGCATATAAATACAAAGTTCTGGTGATGAAATCTGGTAATTCTGGTGAATTAGTGATGAGAGGTGGCCCTGAAACTTCCTTAAAGTCGCCTCATAACTGGATCTCAAGGCAGCCCATCAACTATATGCTAAGAGTTGCAAGATGTCATGAAATTATCTTAGGCACCTGCAAAAAGATTGCCCAATAGAAATACTACATGTCCCACAGTCCTTCACTTCCCTGCAGGGTTGGATTAGAGCGAGTGCCTAGGGTTTTGCTTTCTTTTCCCTCCTTTGGTCAAGGAGCCCATCAGCCTTTCTCCCTGTGGGCTGCAGGACATTAAAAAAGATGCTGTGAAGGATACGAAGTGACAATAGTGAGAAATAGCAGTACAAGTTGACTTGTAATCTTCCTTGTAATTTTTTCAGGGACTGCATGGAGCTGTAATGAAACTGCATGAAGGCAGCTCAGGCACACTAGACACTGTTCCAGAACCACCTTTCAGAGTGCGATACCATAGTCTTTCGAGACTGAAGGTTGCCAACTAACAGGTCAAGCTCCAGAGCACCATACTGAACAGGGTACTGATTCAATCTGTGTGGTCGCACAGTTTAGAAGGAACACTTTTGACTGGGGCATTCAAACCTGAGAAAATTAGGAAGCGGTACCCACAGGCTACTCCAGGTTTCAGCTTCAGGGCCAAAAGAATGAGCAACATGGCCTAAATCCCTAAGATGGGGTAAGGAAACAAAAAAATGAAAGAATGCATTGCAAAGCTCATTTATTAGTCCTGCACAAAGCCTGATGACCTTCTGGCTAGGCAGGGCTGTTCTGGGAGAATGTTAGGAGGATGTTCTTCCCCTTTATGTTGCTTCCTGCCAGAAGACCTTGTCTATCTTTTGAGTAGAGGCACTTCCCAGTACTGACGATTGCATCACTTCAGAACCCTGGAGAACACCTGTTGTGGCTCCTAAACTGTGACTTAAATTTCATATGTGAAAAAAACACCCTAAGCAAAAAACACACCTGACTCTCCTAGATCCCTAAGCTTCAGGTTATTCTTTCTTTTCAGCCATAATCACAGTAAAAGCATTCACTTCTAATACCTAGAGGAGAAAATGCCTCAGAATGATTTTTCAAAACACAATTAGCTGCTACAAGAACACATTTTTAAACAGTAAACAAAAAGAGGCAGCATGATGTAGTGGTTAGCATGTTGGCGGTTTAGGGAAATTTGGGTTTGAATCTGCTCTCTGTCGTGTAGCTCACTGGGTGACCCTGGGCCAGTTGCCAGCCTAACCAACCCAACAAAATTGCTGTGTGTATAAAAGAGAGGTAGGAGGAATAATATATGGTGCCTTGAATACTTGAGAGGAAGGACAGAATATAAATGTAAAAGAGACAGAAAATAAAGTGTACCAATGAGATTAGTGTACCCTATCTGCACATATGCTGCGTTGAATTATTTGGCTCTACTTCTCAAATGAGACAAATGTCATATTCCACTAGTGTGAATTATATATGACCATGGTGAAATATTGGTTTCTAAAAATACAAAGAAAGAGAATGGAGTGATTTTAATGATATATTAGTATAGGAGCACCTGACTATGAAACATTGTCTTTTAGGAGAGAAAAATAAAGATACCACTACTTTAGAACAATTACATTTTTTTTGTGGGACAGATGAAAAGCTCCTAGAGATTAGCTGGTGTATTATTATTAAAGCATTAATATACAACTATTCTTGATGCTTACTATACCTAATAAGATGAGATTTCATGCAAGCTGGTGACGGCTAACATAATCAAATAATGAAACGTTACCTGCTATTTTTACTGTATAGATAGCCACTTAGAGAGAAAAAAATATTTTTGCTAATAGATGTTTTTCGAAACTTTTTTTGTTTTACTTAGAAGTAAGCCCATTGTGTTCAGACATACAGTCCACTCCAAGGCATGTCTACTCAGAAGGAAGTCCTATCATAATCAATGGGGCTTATTCCCAGGGTAAGACTGTGGATAAGACTGGAGCTGGGCAGCCCTAACCTGTGCTAGGACTGACAGGCTGAGTTCTGCTAGCTGACTCCCTTTCTGCTAGCTGACTCATGTACAATCCTCAGCTAAACAGATCTTTGTTTCCTTTTGTGGGGTAATTTTTAAAAACCTCAATTATATTTGTCAATGGCCCCATTTTACTTCCAAACTAGTTTGCATGGAGCCACAGATCTTAATATTATTTATTTAATGTTTTATAAAATCCTTTTTGTTAAATTCAAAGTGGCTGACAAAGCACAAGACGATCGTAATAAACCAGTATCAAAAATACAAATAAACTGCAGCATGCAAACCAAAAGTTAAATTAAACATAATTTAATTTATCCTGTTGCAAAATTTATCCAATCACATAATCCCATAATTCAATGGGAAAAGACATCATGAAAAAGAAGATTATATAGGTTCATTTTAAAAACAGGAACTAATTAGGTCACTCAGATCTGTCTAGGGCAGGGTTTCTCAAACTGTGGGTCAGGACCCAATTTCAGGTGGGTCCCCATTCATTTCAATATTTTATTTTTAATATATTAGACTGGTATGTGACTGCATTTGAGGAAATGTTACAGTTCTGTACTTTTAACAGTCTACTATGTATATGCTTTTAACAGTCATTCCTGGGTAAATGTGGGAAGGATTCCAGCCTAGGATTGTTAAAAATTTTCCTGCTTGATGATGTCACTTCCAGTCATGACATCACTTCTGGTGGGTCCTGACAGACTCTCATTCTAAAAAGTGGGTCCTGACACTAAACACTTGAGAACCACTGGTCTAGGGAGTTCCACACCAATGGAGCCACCAACAGGAAAGTTCTGACACTGATACCTGCCAGATGAATATAGGCCAGTGATAGGTCTTTAAAGGCAGATCAAAAGACCTGTCAAGCAATACAGACCTGTCAAGCAATACAGGAGTAGGATGTCTTAGCTAACTTGGTTCCAGGCCATAAAGGCGTTTAAAGAACAAGACCAAGACATTCATTGAAGCCCAGAGAACAGGATTAACCTAAGACTTCCCAGAGTCTGAAGTAGCATGCCAAATGCTGTTCTTCCCTTTATGTGGTGAGTTCCTGCTCCTTTTGGATTGGAAAGAAGAGGGGATGGAGTGGATGATGGAAGGAGGGAGGATAGTGGTGGACTAAACTGCCTGAAACGCTCTAGCCTCTTACTGTCTTCCACACTTTCTCTCATATTCTGTTCCTCTCTTTTTTTTCTTTTTTTTAATGTAGGGAATGCAAGGAAACACAGCAACAGTGAAGGCAAGTGGATGAACAGAAGTGGGCACCCTCTGCCAATATGCTGCCTGAATCAGTCACTTCAGTTGGCTTCATGGATGTGCTGGCCCCAGCCTCAGAGGCAGATTGGCAGCCAGTGCAGTTAGGGCAAAATGAGCGTGACATATCCCTGTCAGTTTGACCCTGCTAATCACCTCAACCAATTAAAACTTACGAATCAGAGGGCATGACCAGCACATGCTCTCTCGCTCTCTCGCTCTCTCTCTCTCTCTCTCACACACACACACAAATGCAATGAGTTCCTGTGACATGCAAATGGTGATATATCAGTTCTGTATAAGGAAAAAACAGATTGAATGGGAAAGCCATTCATATTTAACACTCAATTGCTCAGCCTTTGTTTTATCTCTGTTCAAGTGGCCTGGTCATCCCCATATATGTAAGGCTCTAACCCAGCCATTTTCAACTACTGTGCCATGGCACACTGGTGTGCCCCGAATGTTCCCCAGGTGTGCTGTGGGAATTTGGGAGAGGGTCATTTATCAATAGGACCATTGGGGGATGTGAGCCCCCATTGACAGCACAGTGTGCCTTGTCAATTGTCAAAAAGCTGATGGTGTGCCTTGACCATTTTAGTGCCTTGCCAGTGTGCCACAAGATGAAAAAGGTTGAAAATCACTGCTCTAACCAGAAAGCACCTAGTAGCACAAGTGGCTGACACTCTGCATCACAAGGAGAGATTGCAGATTTCATGTGCAATTATCTGCAAGAAAAGTGCACTCAGATGCTTCTAAAAGCATTATTATATTATCTATTATGTGCCACATTCTTTGCCTTAGTGCATGTTAAGTTTAACATCATTATGGAACTTTTGAATAATGTGTTCATTAACATATTCTTTGTGGGATGTTTTGCTCACTTTCTTACTTTTGCTTATAAAAAGTAAGCAAATGGTTACATAGTGTAACACCCCAGTCTTTAACAGATTTATGATTCCACCCTAGACTGTAGAAATAGAACAAAAACAGCTCAGTGCTCTTTATGGTATTTTCACCTGATCACACAAAGAAGGCCTATGGTTACCGGATAATTACCCTCTTGTATTCAAATTGTCTGTCATATGCTAGGATGGAACAGATGGTGTAGTAGCCTGAAAAGGTGACTTATAGGCTGGTTTACCAATTCTTGCAGAAGTTGTTTATAGATACCGACGACTTTTATGCACAGATGCCACAAAATGGACACGAGGAAGCAGTGTTCCCCCTAAAGATGCGTGCCTGCAGATCAATCTCTGTGCAGCTTGGAGCTCAGTTGACTCAGATATCACTGACAATGTGATGACATCATTGGTGATCTCTGGGAAAAGACTGCTGCACTGCTGTGTAGCATGGGAGAGTTCAATGCAGCAGCGCTAATTCTGAGAGGGAACCCTGCCTGGGAGCCAAGGATATTTTTAAACAAATGCCTTCCAGTTAGCTGCCCTAAAAGTTAATATGGAACAGTCCATGAAAATGCTTCATAAGTAAAGATGCTCATAGAACAGGAATGTTCCAGAAGAGAAACAAGAAACCTGCAGCATTTCAATCTTTCAGATGAATGTTGACCTTCAGAATGGATTCCAGCTATGGCTGCAATCCTTTTCCTGAAAGTAAGTCCTTCTGAACTTCTTAGAACTTAATTCTGAGTAGGCATGCACAGGATTGTGTTGCAAACACATTTAAATTACAGCAGGGGTACTCCATCTAGACTGGTTTCCAGCTTTTTGATTTTCTGCCTTTTTTCTTCATGACAGTGAAATTGATTCCCTCCAAAGCAACCAGCTGCAAATGAATTAACGGTCTTCAACTGTGAGTAAGTATGATGGAGTCCTCCCTCCTCCTCACTAAGGTCTTTGCTGGTCAAAGACAACCCACATATCAATTAAACTCACCTGTTAATTAAAGGCTTGTTTGGAAATGTCTTGCTAGTTGGATGCAAGAGAATGTATGAAAGGTGTCTGAATGCTGAGGCTTTGAATGTTAATTACTTACTCCCAAGTTTTTGTTTTTGCACTTCCTCTGGTTTTTGTCAGGCACCATTAAGGAACTGGAAGAAAAAAGAAACAAAATTAATTTGCAGTTTCTGCTGTGGGGGAAAAAAACAACAACAGAAGAACAAATCAACAAGGCTTCCAAGCTGTTCTCTCTGTTCTCTTGTTTAGATTTATTCTTTATTCATTTATTTATAAGAAAACACTGACACATTGGAAACAGACAGCAATATTCTACTGGAGCGCAAGCAAAATACAAAGACCCATGTTAAGATCCTTTCATTCAAACACATAAATTTTTAGGAAAATATTTTGCCGTGAAACCACCAGTTAGGATGTGGATCTATAAAAATGCAGGATAGAATACATTAATAGGATGTCACAATATTACGAATCCCAACAATATAACCACTAAAAATCTATGGGTACATTTAAATCTAAAAGAAATACAACATGAATTCTTGAACACAGCCTTTAGAAATAAAAGTTAATACAAAGCAATTGTATACACTGAATAGTACAAGGAAAGCAAAGTCATGAACACAACAATAGATCCCAACACAGGTTCCAGTCCTAATTGTAGGCTGCATGCAGGGCGCAGTGGCACAATCTCTATTACATTGTGTGGGCAGCCAGAAACCATGAGGGGCAGAGAGGCAAGTAAACACTCACCACAGATACCCGCCTATAAGTCGATCTCACAGATAAGTCGAGGGCAGGTTTTGAGCCAACAATCATGGAATTTTCTATGACCCTCAGATAAGTCAGGGGCTAAACTTAGGGGGGTATCTGACTATAGTTTTGTCTGATTTTACTCGAGGCCAGATCCTGAAAAATAACCCACCACTAATTGTTACCTAAGAACTGTAGTCTCTAATTTATTAAAAACATAGTAAAAGATCATAAGATACATTTTTATTCTTTTTAAATTCTGGTCATCACCTTTTTGTAAGCACTATCTGAGTAAGTGCACTGTAAACAACATATCAGTAAAACAGTGGTTCCCAACCTGGTGTTCATGAACTCCCAGGGACACTCAACAGGACTTTTAGGGGTACTTGAAAAAGAATGGAATAATGGCAGAAAAAGGCAGGTCATGCTCCAGAATACCTTGCAAGACAGGAATATCTTGTAAGGACCAGCAAGGCAGGAAGGGAGGTAGCTAGTTGGCTGTGAAAGCCCCACCAATAGCTAGTTTTTGGTCATCAATTCATGTATGAACCAGTGATTGAAATCCAGCACAGTAAAAAAGCTGAAACATAATATGGAAAGTGATCAATCACCCAGAATTTCTCAGCACACTTCTGGTGCAAAAGCAGAGTCTTCTGTTCTTCAAACAGATGAAAAGAGAAAATATGTGATGAATACATGAAGTCTGGGCTTTCATATGGAGGAGATGAGGGCTTGTCTTACTAATTACAAACATTTTGCTAATAGGAAGGGTACAATTTATGGAAATGGGCTGCCAAGGGATATGCAAGTGAAAAAGGTTGAACCATGAATCAAATCCACCTTTAAGGTGTCTGGTGTGTTAAGCCAGAAGCTCTATTATTATTATTATTATTATTATTATTATTATTATTATTATTATTATTATTATTATTATTATTATTACCCTGCCTTTCTCCCCGGAGGGACTCAAGGCAGCTTACAACAAGGTTAAAACAGATTAAAAACATAATTTAAAAACAGATAAAAGCATATTAACAGCATATCATAAAAACAGTAGTCAGATAAGTAGTAGTCAGGAAAAAGAGCATGGAGCAGCAAGTCATAAAAGAATCAGGCCTGTAACCAGGTATTTAAAAAGATATTAAAAGATGTGCCCTAAAGCTGGGCACCTGGAACGTTAGGACAATGACACCTGGCTTCTCTGATGACCTGCAAGAAATAGACGACGCACGCAAAACAGCTGTCATCGACATGGAGCTGAGCAGACTGCAGATGGACATCGTCGCCCTTCAAGAGACTAGGCTGCCAGATTCCGGATCTGTCAAGGAGAGAAATTTCTCATTTTTCTGGCAGGGAAAACCACCAAACGAAACCAGGGAACATGGCGTTGGCTTTGCGGTCAGAAATACCCTGCTGAAATCCATCATCCCACCTACTGTGGGAAGTGAAAGAATTTTGTCCCTGCAGCTCCAGTCATCAGCAGGACCTGTCACTCTCATCAGTGCTTATGCACCGACTCTGTCGTCTCCAGCAGAAGCCAAAGACAAATTCTATGATGACCTGGCCACCACTGTCAAGAAAATCCCTGTAAAAGAGCCATTGTTCATCCTCGGCGATTTCAATGCTAGAGTTGGTGCTGATAACAGTTCATGGCCCACTTGCTTAGGTCAGTTTGGCACTGGGAGGATGAACGAAAATGGCCAACGCCTGCTAGAGTTTTGCTGTCATCACGGTCTCTGTGTCAGCAACACGTTCTTCAACACAAAGCCCCAACATAGAGTCTCTTGGAGACATCCAAGATCAAAGCACTGGCACCAGCTCGACCTGATCCTCACCAGACGCTCCAGCCTTCCCAGCATCAAGATCACACGCAGTTATCATGGTGCTGCCTGCGACACTGACCACTCCCTGGTGTGCAGCAGAGTGAAACTGCAAACAAAGCGACTGTATCACACGAAAAAGGAAGGAAGACCTCGCATTGATACCAGCAAGACCCGGGATCAGAAAAAAGTGGAGGAATTTGCACAAGCGCTTGAGGAATCTCTTCCAGGCCCGGCCGACGCAAACGCATCCAACAGATGGGAACATTTCAAGAATACCGTTTACAACACCGCCTTGTCCATATTCGGCAAGAAGACCAACAAGGCGGCAGACTGGTTTGAAGCCCACTCTGAGGAGTTGACACCAGTCATTGAGGAAAAGAGGAGAGCTCAAGCAGCATACAAGGCCTGTCCCAGTGAGCGCAACCTGCAGGTCCTCCGAACTGCTCGCAGCAAAGTCCAACAGACTGCCAGGAGATGTGCTAACGACTACTGGCTCCAGCTCTGTTCCGAGATACAGATAGCAGCTGACACGGGCAACATCAAGGGGATGTATGATGGTATCAAGCAGGCCCTAGGTCCAACACAGAGGAAAATTGCCCCTCTGAAGTCTGCCACAGGCGAGGTCATCCAGGATCGGGCGCAGCAGATGGAACGCTGGGTGCAGCACTACTCTGAGCTATATTCCAGTGAAAATGTAGTCACCGAAGAAGCACTGAACAACATTGAGTGCCTGCCTGTGCTGGAAGAGCTTGACAGTGAACCAACCCTAGAAGAACTTCACGTGGCCCTGGACTCCCTTGCCTTTGGCAAGGCACCTGGAAAAGACAGCATCCCTGCTGAAGTCCTAAAATGCTGCAAAGAGATCATCGTCACTGAGCTGCATGAAATCCTCTGTCTCTGCTGGAGAGAAGGTGGAGTACCTCAAGACATGAGGGATGCAAACATCATCATGCTGTACAAGAACAAAGGTGACAGGGGTGACTGCAACAACTACCGTGGCATCTCTCTCCTTAGTGTTGTAGGAAAGCTGTTTGCCCGAGTTGTACTAAAGAGGCTCCAGATACTCGCAGAGAGCGTCTATCCAGAATCGCAGTGTGGATTCCGAGCCAACAGGTCCACCACTGATATGGTATTCTCCCTTAGACAACTGCAGGAGAAATGCAGGGAACAACAACAGCCACTCTTTATAGCCTTCATAGATCTCACAAAGGCTTTCAACCTGGTCAGCAGAGACGGCCTCTTCAAGATTCTCCCCAAGATCGGATGTCCACCCAGGCTCCTCAGCATCATCAGATCTTTCCACAAGGACATGAAGGGCACTGTTGTCTTCGATGGCTCCACATCAGACCCTTTTGACATCCGAAGCGGAGTGAAGCAGGGCTGTGTTCTTGCACCAACCTTGTTTGGGATTTTCTTCGCTGTCCTGCTGAAGCAGGCCTTTGGAACTGCAACAGAAGTCATCTATCTCCGGACCAGATCAGACGGAAAGCTCTTCAACCTCTCCAGACTGAGAGCAAAATCCAAAGTCCAGCTGAAATGTCTGCGTGACTTCCTCTTTGCCGACGATGCAGCTGTCACTACCCACTCTGCCAAAGATCTCCAGCAGCTCATGGATCGTTTTAGCAAGGCCTGCCAAGATTTTGGACTGACAATCAGCCTGAAGAAAACACAGGTCATGGTTCAGGATGTGGACTCACCTCCCTGCATTACAATCTCTGAGCATGAACTGGAAGTTGTCCATGACTTTGTGTACCTTGGCTCAACGATCTCCGACACTCTTTCTCTCGATACCGAGCTAAACAAGCGCATCGGTAAAGCAGCTACCACGTTTTCCAGACTCACAAAGAGAGTCTGGTCCAACAAGAAGCTGATGGAACATACCAAGATCCAGGTCTACAGAGCTTGCGTCCTGAGTACACTTCTGTACTGCAGCGAGTCATGGACTCTTCGCTCACAACAGGAGAGGAAACTGAGCGCTTTCCACATGCGCTGCCTCCGACGCATCCTCGGCATCACCTGGCAGGACAAAGCTCCAAACAACACAGTCCTGGAACGTGCTGGAATCCCTAGCATGTATTCACTGCTGAAACAGAGACGCCTGCGTTGGCTCGGTCATGTCGTGAGAATGGATGATGGTCGGATCCCAAAGGATCTCCTCTATGGAGAACTCGTGCAAGGAAAGCGCCCTACAGGTAGACCACAGCTGCGATACAAGGACATCTGCAAGAGGGATCTGAAGGCCTTAGGGATGGACCTCAACAAGTGGGAAACCCTGGCCTCTGAGCGGCCCGCTTGGAGGCAGGCTGTGCAGCATGGCCTTTCCCAGTTTGAAGAGACACTTTGCCAACAGTCTGAGGCTAAGAGGCAAAGAAGGAAGGCCCATAGCCAGGGAGGCAGACCAGGGACAGACTGCACTTGCTCCCGGTGTGGAAGGGATTGTCACTCCCGGATTGGCCTTTTCAATCACACTAGACGCTGTGCCAGAGCCACCTTTCGGAGCGCGATACCATAGTCTTTCGAGACTGAAGGTTGCCAATACCAATTAAAAGATGTTGAAAAGAAGCTTTACATACAGCATATAACACATAACTGGGAGTGTGCAATTCAATTCACAGCAGAGAGATGTAGCTGCATATATTTGCAACCCTTTTTACTCAGAAGTAGACCCACTGCTTTCCATGGGTGTTATTCTTAAGTAAGGGTGCATTGAATTGTAGCCTGTTTCAGATGGAAAGGAGGATTCCCATCCTGGTGTTTCAAAAAACAGACCTGCTTTGCAAGCATTTTCCAAGCAGAACCAGGCTGCAGCAGAAGGAAGGAGAATAAAAGGTTAACAAATTGCTTCTAAGGAGCTGTGCCTGCTGCTGCTTGAGAAACTTGGCGCCTGTCTGCCCTTGAGAAATGAAACAGTTCAGAGTTGAAAGGCTTTGCCCTCTGATTGACCCGGAGATCAGGAGAAGTGAGAATTGGAGCTTGATTACTTGGCAAAAATTTCATGTACTATAGATGAGTATCTACGGTACCTTATTCCACTCACATGGGCCCCTATGAGTCTGCTCAGAGCTGCACCAGCTGTTATTTGGTACAAGTTCAAGTAAAGGCAAGGAAGTGTGTTAGGGCCACAATGGAGCAAAGGATAATTGGCAGAGCCATTGCCATCAATACTCACCCTCTGTCCACCATGGCTCTGGAGGTTCTGATTTCCATCCTATATCACCGGCTTACTATTGGTGGTTGGGGTAGCTGGGTTCAGTGCCAAGTCTCTGGTACCATTACTGTTTGTGGCAATGCTTCTAAAATGCCCACTGGTGGTGCATGGTTCGTGCCTCCAGAAGTGTTTACAACAGCAGAGCATTGTTCTGCTGTCATTAAAGCTGACCCAACCATAGTTCGGATTGGATTGGCAGTTCCATTAATGAAAGCATGGCAGAATATACCAAACACATTTTAAGGGATTCCACATACATGCTAGATTCAAACAGTAACAGCCCAATCATATCCTTTTCCCTGCCATAGCATACAGCTATGCCAAA
The DNA here is from genome assembly GCF_035046505.1 of Tiliqua scincoides. Taxonomy (NCBI): domain Eukaryota; kingdom Metazoa; phylum Chordata; class Lepidosauria; order Squamata; family Scincidae; genus Tiliqua; species Tiliqua scincoides. Next base: position 172,979,961 of record NC_089822.1, on the reverse strand, counting down.
ACAAGTTGCACTGTATGCTATGGTGGGGAAATATTTTCCCTTACCCTTCCACAAGCTTACCCTTCCATTGCCCATGGTTGGAACAAGTCCGAAGAGACAAAGGGGGTGTGTTGGCTGATTCTGGAGGGAATAGCATCTGGCACAAATTGCTTGTGCTTTCATCTCAATACCCTTGGCCCTCCCACTGATCTGCCCCAATCGTCCCACACCTCACCTGTTTCTGCCCATCCCATTGACAATGGCATTGGCAGGGCTCTTCTTTGCCATTGCTACAAGTGAGGTTGCTCCCACTGTCTGAGGTGGCAGCCTGGAAGCATGCAGCTCCATGTGCTTCTAGGAGGCATTTTACGATGCTGTAAAGCATGTACCACCATCGCAACATAGGACTGGGCCATAAAGAGGTGTACATACTTTTAATAATGTCCACACAAAACTCTTAGTCATCTGATCAATCAACAACAGTGAAGGGAAAACACAAAAATGGACAAGAGGCTACAAGTACTGCACACACAAAATAATAGTAGGTGAGGTCATGTTATCTACATATCAATTAAGTAAAAACCAATTCAAGTAGTGATAAATCATGGCTTCCTGAGACAGCTGCTTCTGTTGCCTACATAAAGAGGAACATACAATTTAGTGTAGCATATAACTGTATGACTGCCCAGTGCACCCACTGCCTCAGGAGAAAGACTGGGGCTGAAGCACTGAGTTGCATTCAGTGATGATGTCAATACCGACTGAGGGGTGCTGACAGCCTACTTTGGAAGGGCTGAGCTGGGTTCACAGCAAAAGGGGAGAGAGGTATAAAGGGGGAGCTGCAAGAAGCAGAAAGCTCAGATGCGGGACAGAAAGCTGGAAAGCGGAGAACTGGAGGAATGGGAAAGAAAGCAGGAGCAAGGAATCAGAAAGCAGAAATGACCAGAAAAGGAAGCAGGCAGCAGAGAAGCAGAGCAGAGAGAGAGATAAGAAGACAAGAAGAAAATTGAGAATGGGTGAGCAAGGGCAAAGGACTAGTGGGAGGGGAAAAAAGATGGGAGATGGAAGAGAATTCTGAAATGTGGGCCTGGCTACAGAGGAGCTGAGTTAAGTGGGTGTCTACCTAGCTCAACAGGGGAACCGACTACAAAGGTCAACTGATTGGCAGTGAAGTGGGGGACAAATGCTTGGTGGCTGTAAATGCTAATACTGAGAATTGGAAGCCATGAGTGGCTTCTGTGAATATATCCTAACCTCAGAATGTCAGTTCCAAGTCCCCATAATGTGGATTGACCCCAATGGTGGGAAGTTGAGGAAGGTGGGGCAACTGCTAACTGGGAAAGAGGTTGTGGTGATTGAGGTGGGCAGGTGGGGAAGCCCTGATGCCAATACATTCCCCCATCTCCTAGACCTACTTCTATGCCAGGGCCAAAATCAGTAGACTCCACTGCCACTATGATGACAATGTTAAGAGAGAGAGAGAGAGAGAGAGAGAGAGAGAGAGAGAGAGAGAGAGAGAGAGAGAGAGAGAGCATTCTTAAGTTATGTAGCAAATTCTTCCCAAAATTCAACAATAATGTGTAGCCCAGAATTGGGGAGGACTGGGGCACTGATCAAGTTCAACCAACCACCAGTAAGTAAAACATTAAAGTTTTTAAACATTAATGATTAAACTAAACATTAATGATTAAACTATAAAAAGAGTTGATTGAAAATACAAGGGGGTGATGGTTGAACAAGAGAAGGAGGAATACATAACATAAGCAAGTCTATGAAATAGCTTGGGTGTTGGCAGTGCCCAGGTGCAGATCTTGAAAACATGTGGAGCAATAGGAGGTGCTGGCATTTCTTGAATCACTACTGGGAAACACAAGCACATCACATGGTGGCCCCTTTTTCTGGTTTGGAGAAGGACGTTGGCAGTACTTTCCAAGGCTTAAAAGAACCTAAACATTACATGAGAATATTTCGGGGCAATTTAGACCCCAGTTGCAAAGGAAGCCAGGATGCTGCCTGATCTGTTGGGGTTAAGGATTTTCTTGAGATGTGTCAGCTAAAGCAGATGACAGAATTTGGCTGCTACTAAGGCTGGAAGCATGGTTCATGCATGATCAATAGGCTGAGAGCACACACAGAAAGGGAATAACAATATGGCTAACTAGACTTCTAAAAATATTGTTGAAAATCAGAACTGCATTGCTTTGATTAAAATGTGGAAGGTAATACAAATGATAAAACAACAGATGTTCTGAGAAACACAAGAAAATAAAACAATTCAAATTAAGCATTTTCCTTGCCTGCAGATACTGTACTGTCTACTACCAAAAACAACAACTAGAGAATCACTCACTAATGATGCAAGGCTAACTGTTCTTCTCCAACTTCGCCATACGGCGTCGGCACAACACGGAAGCAGCAGTTACCAGTTATAAGTCTTTGCTTGATTGGCGTAGGGCATGACGCCAGGGGCTGCTTCCGACGGTGGGAGAGATCATTGCATCTCATTGGGCAGCTACCGCCCGCCTTAAGCTGGGCAGTCCCCAGCCAGTAAGGTGTTGCCTCGCCACGGTCCGTTAACCTCACGGGGTGCGTGGGGTTTAGGGTGAAAACCGACAAGCGGATCGACAACTCTGCACCATGCAATAGAAAACAGAAAACTCCTGCCCTAAAGCTGGGCACCTGGAACGTAAGGACAATGACACCTGGCTTCTCTGATGACCTGCAAGCAATAGACGATGCATGCAAAACAGCTGTCATCGACATGGAGCTGAGCAGACTGCAGATGGACATCGTCGCCCTTCAAGAGACAAGGCTGCCAGATTCCGGATCTGTCAAGGAGCGAAATTTCTCATTTTTCTGGCAGGGAAAACCACCAAACGAAACCAGGGAACATGGTGTTGGCTTTGCGGTCAGAAATACCCTGCTGAAATCCATCATCCCACCTACTGTGGGAAGTGAAAGAATATTGTCCCTGCAGCTCCAGTCATCAGCAGGACCTGTCACTCTCATCAGTGCTTATGCACCGACTCTGTCGTCTCCAGCAGAAGCCAAAGACAAATTTTATGATGACCTGGCCACCACTATCAAGAAGATCCCCGTAAAAGAGCCATTGTTCATCCTCGGCGACTTCAATGCTAGAGTTGGTGCTGATCACAGTTCGTGGCCCACTTGCTTAGGTCAGTTCGGCATTGGGAAGATGAACAAAAATGGCCAACGCCTGCTAGAGTTGTGCTGTCATCACGGTCTCTGTGTCAGCAACACGTTCTTCAACACGAAGCCCCAACATAGAGTCTCCAAGATCAAAGCACTGGCACCAGCTCGACCTGATTCTCACCAGACGCTCCAGCCTTCCCAGCATCAAGATCACACGCAGCTATCAGGGTGCTGCCTGTGACACCGACCACTCGCTGGTGTGCAGCAGAGTGAAACTGCAAACAAAGCGACTGTATCACACGAAAAGGGAAGGAAGACCTCGCATTGATACCAGCAAGACCCAGGATCAGAGAAAAGTGGAGGAATTTGCACGAGCGCTTGAGGAATCTCTTCCAGGCCCGGTCGATGCAAACGCATCCAACAGATGGGAACATTTCAAGAATGCCGTTTACAACAATGCCTTGTCCATATTTGGCAAGAAGACCAACAAGATGGCAGACTGGTTTGAAGCCCACTCTGAGGAGTTGACACCAGTCATTGAGGAAAAGAGGAGAGCTCAAGAAGCATACAAGGCCTGTCCCAGTGAGCGCAACCTGCAGGTCCTCCGAGGTGCTCGCAGCAAAGTCCAGCAGACTGCCAGGAGATGTGCTAACGACTACTGGCTCCAGCTCTGTTCCGAGATACAGATAGCAGCTGACACAGGCAACATCAAGGGGATGTATGATGGTATCAAGCAGGCCCTAGGTCCAACACAGAAGAAAATTGCCCCTCTGAAGTCTGCAACAGGCGAGGTCATCCAGGATCGGGCGCAGCAGATGGAACGCTGGGTGCAGCACTACTCTGAGCTATATTCCAGAGAAAATGTAGTCACCGAAGAAGCTCTGAACAACATTGAGTGCCTGCCTGTGCTGGAGGAGCTTGACAGTGAACCAACCCTAGAAGAACTTCACGTGGCCCTGGACTCCCTTGCCTTTGGCAAGGCACCTGGAAAAGACAGCATCCCTGCTGAAGTCCTAAAGTGCTGCAAAGAGATCATCATCACTGAGCTGCATGAAATCCTTTGTCTCTGCTGGAGAGAAGGTGGAGTACCTCAAGACATGAGGGATGCAAACATCATCACGCTGTACAAGAACAAAGGCGACAGGGGTGACTGCAACAACTACTGTGGCATCTCTCTCCTTAGCGTTGTAGGAAAGTTGTTTGCCCGAGTTGCACTAAAGAGGCTCCAGGTACTTGCAGAGAGTGTTTATTCAGAATCACAGTGTGGATTCCGAGCCAACAGGTCCACCACTGATATGGTATTCTCCCTTAGACAACTGCAGGAGAAATGCAGGGAACAACGACAGCCACTCTTTATAGCCTTCATAGATCTCACGAAGGCTTTCGACCTGGTCAGCAGGGATGGCCTCTTCAAGATTCTCCCCAAGATTGGATGTCCACCCAGGCTCCTCAGCACCATCAGATCCTTCCACAAGGACATGAAGGGCACTGTTGTCTTTGATGGCTCCACATCAGACCCCTTTGACATCCGAAGCGGCGTGAAGCAAGGCTGTGTTCTTGCACCAACCTTGTTTGGGATCTTCTTCGCTGTCCTGCTGAAGCAGGCCTTTGGAACTACAACAGAAGGCATCTATCTCCGGACCAGATCAGACGGAAAGCTTTTCAACCTCTCCAGACTGAGAGCAAAGTCCAAAGTCCAGCTGAAATGTCTGTGTGACTTCCTCTTTGCCGACGATGCAGCTATCACTACCCACTCTGCCAAAGATCTCCATCAGCTCATGGATCGTTTTAGCAAGGCCTGCCAAGATTTTGGACTGACAATCAGCCTGAAGAAAACACAGGTCATGGTTCAGGATGTGGACTCACCTCCCTGCATTACAATCTCTGCGCATGAACTGGAGGTTGTCCATGACTTTGTGTACCTTGGCTCAACGATCTCCGACACTCTTTCTCTCGATACCGAGCTAAACAAACGCATTGGTAAAGCAGCTACCACGTTTTCCAGACTCACAAAGAGAGTCTGGTCCAACAAGAAGCTGACGGAACATACCAAGATCCAGGTCTACAGAGCTTGCGTCCTGAGTACACTTCTGTACTGCAGCGAGTCATGGACTCTTCACTCACAACAGGAAAGGAAACTGAATGCTTTCCACATGCGCTGCCTCCGACGTATTCTCGGCATCACCTGGCAGGACAAAGTTCCAAACAACACAGTCCTGGAACGTGCTGGAATCCCTAGCATGTATGCACTACTGAAACAGAGACGCCTGCGTTGGCTCAGTCATGTCGTGAGAATGGATGATGGCCGGATCCCAAAGGATCTCCTCTATGGAGAACTCATGCAAGGAAAGCGCCCTACAGGTAGACCACAGCTGTGATACAAGGACATCTGCAAGAGGGATCTGAAGGCCTTAGGAGTGGACCTCAACAAGTGGGAAACCCTGGCCTCTGAGCGGCCCGCTTGGAGGCAGGCTGTGCAACATGGCCTTTCCCAGTTTGAAGAGACACTTGGCCAACAGTCTGAGGCTAAGAGGCAAAGAAGGAAGGCCCATAGCCAGGGAGACAGGCCAGGGACAGACTGCACTTGCTCCCAGTGTGGAAGGGATTGTCACTCCCGGATTGGCCTTTTCAGCCACACTAGACGCTGTCCCAGAACCACCTTTCAGAGCGCGATACCGTAGTCTTTCGAGACTGAAGGTTGCCAATTACTAACTGTTCTTTTGAGAGGAGGTCTGCCAATATGACTGCAGAGATTGTAAAAGTATTTCATTTGTGACATGTAAAAGAGAATTAAAACTTTATGTGACTAGAAGAACTGTTTCTTCCAAAAGTAAATCCATTTTGGACCTCTCCAGAGGCTGGAAGTTTAAACAAGATAAAGATGCATGTTTCATTTGTTCAGTAACATGACTGTATTTACTATTACAAATATAATATAATTACATATTCAAATAAGATGCCACTGCCATTTGCATGTGCAATTACTGGATTTCTCAGAGTTGAAGACTTCTGTGCATATTTTGTATATGCACTGCATGAGTAAAGTTTATGGCTGGCATCCAAAAGCATGGCACCCAAGCAGAAAGTGCTTCAGCTCATCCCAAAGGAGTGGGGTGGATGCCAGTTTTCCTTTCCTGTTACAGCCTCTCTCTTTCTGTATTGAATACTGCTTGGGAGGGGCCCCCACCCACCAGGAGCATCTTCTTAGAGGGTGCAAGGGATTACAGTGAGAATACAGGTATTTTATATACCACCTTTCTTGGTCTTTATTCAAGACTTTATTCAAGGCGGTTTACATAGGCAGGCTATTTAAATTCCCATAGGGATTTTTACAATTGAAAGAAGGTTCTATCTTTCGAGAACCACAACATTCAGATGTTTCTTTCTGATCTGGTTTCACATTCTGGCCTCCATCCTCCCACGCTCAGAGCAGATGGAATAACTCGGCTCAGCTTGTCAGCTGCTTCAAGGTCGCACGGTGCCAGTGGCGACCTTGTGGATGTTATCTTCAGGCAAATGGAGGCTCTACCCTCTAGACCAGACCTCCTGCCCAAAGGTTAGGGAGTTACTAGAAAGGAGTTACAGTGGAAGGAGTGTTGGAAAATCCCTGATGCACATGCCAAAACTACATACATTCCTTAAAACTGGGCCTTTCACACTTGTTGAGATTGGAATATACATAATTTATTTTTAAACATCAATACACTATGCATTTGAATAATAAGCAATGGTAGGGCAAGGCCCTCCACTGAAAATTTGCTGCCCACCCTTTTGTCCACCCTCCCTGCTGGCAGAACATTATTGGCAACACTGGCAGATGTTCTGTGCTTTGCCCTAAGTACCTTGTGGTGTGTCACAGAGTCTCAAAAATCATGTGCCCTCTCCTGCTGCCATGTTTTTTTCTAGCGATCCAACTATAACACACAGTGATTAACCTACATGTGCTTTGAAAGTAAAATTGTTTAGTGAGGTATAAGAAAAGTGTACAGCTTAAATCAAGACAGTGTAAGAGCCCAATCCTATCTGCTGGCCTCTCCCAGCAGAACACGTGTCCTGCCATAGGAAGTGCCAGGATCCAGGCAGAAGAGCCTGGATCCAGGCACATGCCATGCGACATCATCACACTTGCCAACACTGCTGGTGAGTGCAATGAGGCCATCAGTGTGGTCGCTAACACCACGTGTGCAGGCTGGTGAGGAGGCCACTGTTTGCCAGGGCAGGTGAGTTGGTGAGGGGCAGGGGTGGGAGGGATGGAGAGGGAATGGGAGAAATGGGTGTGTTTCTAGGCAAGGAAGGGAGAAGAACCAGGGCAGGAACAAGGCAGGGCAGAATGGATCTGGCAGCAATGGCATATGCCAGATTATCCTTTTAAATCCTCCCTGCCCCTTTCCTCTCCTCAAACAGACACTACAAAAATAGGTGGTGCATGTTCAAGGGGACCCATTGGTGATTTGGCAACCTGCCAGGAGGCAAGTACAAAATATTTTTACTTACCTTCTGAAAGCCTGATATTTTACTTGCCTGATAGCTTCCTCACCACAGGATGCAGTGCGCATCCAATGCAGTGCACCTTTTGATGCAGCTGCGGGTGTGGGATAGGATTGGATTGAGCCTAACCCAAGCAAATCAACTACAGCAGGGGTGTCCAAAGTTTTTGGCAGGAGGGCCACATTGTCTCTTTCAGCCGGGGGGGGGGGGAAGAAGTAATTTACATTTCAAATTTGAATAAATTTACATAAGTTTACATAAAAGAATATATTAAAGATGAACTTATATGAATGGATGAAGGTCTTGCAATAGCTCAAGGTCTGTAAAAGGTCTTGCACAAAGCAAGGCTGGCCTTTCCTTTTCTGCTGCTACTGCATCACAGATGTGAAACAGCAAGCAGTGGAGGGAGCCCTCATCCCACAGCTCACCAAGAGGTCAAACAGTTGCTCTCACACTGAGAACAGTTGCATCGGGCCAGGGTAGGCTCCAACAAATTACCAGAGGGTCAGAGGTTCATTGGAGACTGGGAGCAAACTGAGGGCTGCATTGAGAGGCCTCAAGGGCCGCAAGTGGCCCCAGGGCCGGGGTTTGGGCACCCCTGAACTACAGTATACCTATAGCAGATACATTTAAAACAAAACAAAAACCATCTAAGCAGACTAGCATGTTATAAATGTCTCTTGCTTTCATACACATCCCAGCTTTCAGTTAGACACAGCCCTCTTTTCTTATAGGTTGCTAAGTGTGTATCCCACAACCCCCTTCTTCTTTATGTTGTCGGCATCTTTCGCCTGGCTGATTGTTCTTCATTTTTCTGCAGCATTGGTTATCCTATCAGTCCTTCATCACCTGCTGTTACAAAGCGGCAAGAAGACATAAAGCAAGGTGGATGGCAAAAGATTGCCCATTCTGCCTAGTGGTGCAGCAAATATGCTGGGAATGGTAAATAATTCATCTTGACTCTTGCCACAATATAAGGAAACACTTAACAGGCCAGCTCTGAAAATCAGTGTCGATACTACACAGATCAACTTTGCACCATCATCAATCTACTGGTAATTGGTAAAGCAAATCCAGTTTCATTCAATGTAGATTCATAAAATCTGCATTCTTAAGTTTCAGTCCTGCAATATTTCTCAAACGTTTGATACTTCAGTCGGCATTTTCTTTCCAGAATTAAAACTGGAGGCAAAGTGCACTCTTGCCCTTAAAACAAACAACCCCTCTGCATTTTGTTCAATTAACTTCCCAAATAGGCGAGAACTTCTTGTTGCAGAGTAGCCCAGTTAATACTGACTCCCCACTCTCTGCTTTGTCCAGTCAGTCAGTTGTAATGGTAATGGAGAGTAATGGTGATGTGCTGGAGCACCACTGCATTTGTCCACAATAGTATGAGTTGTATCAGGAAATCCTTACTGCCTCTCTTGGGATCAGGCCCTTGTCTATATGTCAGCAGATAAAGGAGAGATCAATGCTGCACAGGACCTTCCCCCTCCATAGAGCACAGATCAGGTGCATCAAGCATAGTGGCTTAATTTTTCAGCTTCTGGACACTACTGTGCCCTTATACATAGTCTGGAATCAACACGATAAAGACTGAAGACTGTTGGATTCACAGAAGCATGAAATGGAGAACACATACAGATAAAGGCTGCAATCCTAACCACATTTTCCTGAGAGTAAGCCCCATTGAACAAAATAGGACTTACTTCTGAGTAGACCTGGTTAGGACTGTGCCCTAAGGCTGCAATCCTATGCATGTTTACATGGGAATAAAAGCCCAATCTATCCTTCCCAGTGACTAGATGTACAGCAGCACCAAAATGACAACTGCTGTATCCTGTGGGTGCTGGAAAGCCACCACAGGTCTCCTCAGGGGGAGGGGACTTTTGTTTCTTTCCCCAAAGGAAAGCCCAGGGCCTGCAATGGGGCTTCTCATATCTACACTGGCTAGTTTGCCAGCACAAACTTGAGAACCTCCATGTCAGGCTTTTCAGCCCAACATGGAGAATAATATCTGTCAGAGCCTGGTCCCACCCCCCTCCCAGGCCAGTTCCTCCCCTGTCCCACCCACCCTTGCCCCGGAATGCCTCCCCCCACCACAAAAGGCCATATTGCACCCCAGCAGTGGCTGTCTGCTGGTGTTCTTTTGTATCTTTTTAGATTGTGAGCCCTTTTGGGACAGGGAGCCATTTAGTTATTTGATTTTTCTCTGTAAACCGCTTTGTGAACTTTTAGTTGAAAAGCGGTGTATAAATGCTGTTAATAATAATAATAATAATTGCCACCCAGTGCTCTTACCTTACTCTAAGTGGCCACATGGCATCATCAACCTGGCGCTGGGCCGTACTCTGAGGTTGCCATAAACGTGCTTTACGGCACATTTACCACACCTAGTGCTGGCACTGGAGCTAGGGCCCATTGAACTTAGTGGGGCTTACTTTTGAGTAGGCATGCAAAGGATTACACTCTCATGCTCTTAAACACAAACTCATTGTTGGATAGGGCACACAAGCACAAACTCCCAGTGATTTGGGCTGTTTGTGGTTATGTTTTAATAGAAAAATATTGGAGGTTGTAAGCAGGAGGGGAAGAGTGACAAGTTAAGAGACTGCTTAAGCCCTTTTTATTCTGCTTTTTGTCCACTCAGAATCTACCCATCCAGCTGCTTTCTCACCTGTGGTGAAAAAAACCCCAGACTCTTTGTGTGTTTTTCCCCACAATAGCTACTCAAACTGGCATTTTCTCAGACTTTTCCCCCAGAAGGACAAAAGTAGCTGCTCACGCTGGTACTTTCTCAGAGCTGCTTTTCTGTAAACCCTTCCCCAAACGCACAGCTCTATTATGTCACTTGACTTTGTTATATATCTATAGATGTGTGCATGTACACATCCAGACACAGACACACAAATACACACAGAGTGTGTGTGTGCACGCGCGCGCGAGAGAGAGTCGGATGGCTCAATAAATAAATACATTTTCTTAATTACATATTATGGTAAGAATTTGTGGATTCCTCTCAGTAGTTGCTTCATACCACACTGATGTTAAGCAGCCTGTGAGCGCCTCTCAGTATTGCAGTAATAAATCTAACTAGCAGCAAAGGGCCAGGGAAAGAAATATGCAGCATGAGATGTGGGGGAAATGTATATGAACAACTTAATAGACTTTTTTTCCCCATTTTGTGTACTTACACCATACACAAAGATTTTATCTCCTGTCAGGGTGTCTTATATTTTCACAGATTGTCAGTTTTTGCCACCCTGCTGACTCCAAGAAAGATAAATGGCTGGAAATACTGCTATAATGAGAAGTGACATCATGTATTACCCACTGTCCAGGAAAATGTGTAGAAGATAAGAACATAGCTCTCTCTGTGATGGGAAGGAGACTGTATCATGGGTGGTCCTAACCAAAAGAATTTATCCAAGAGCCAATGACTTGGACAAATTTGAAATGAAAAATGCTCCATTAAACACCGTGGCATCCATAAATCATGTTATTAAATTGCTCCTTAAAATATTAAGATGTATTTGTTTTATGAAAACACAAATTGAACTACCCTCCTGACAAATTGCGCAGTATATATTTTAACAACTGAGTCAGGGGAATGTTACAAAACAGCATGCTTTGTAAAATTGGCATAGATTTTAACATACCATATATATTTTCCTTTTGTGACTTTCATTGGGAAAATGTCTGGTCATCCAGTGAGTTTCATGGCTGAGGGAGGATTTGAACCTTAGTCTCCCTGGTCTTACTCTGACATGACACTGGCTTTCTCAGATGTGGCCTGGCCAATCAAAAAGCTTTTTCTGTCTTAGAGCACAATCCTGGGCTTGGTGTGCTGGCTCACCGCTAGCGCACACTGTCGCAAATATGCCACAAGGCATGTTTGTGGGCCCTACTGGCCGCCAGTGCTGGCCAGTGCTGGGTTGGCGTTAGGCGGGCATCCAATGTCCATCACTCAGACCAACCGCTGAACAGCAAAGAGGTAAGCGGGGACATGGGGGGAGGGGGGAGGCGGCAGAGGGTGGGGAGAAGGCGGGGAGGATGCATTACAGGGAGGCAGGAGGTGAAGAGAGGGTGGGGGAGGCGTGCTAGGGGGAGGGAGCAGGGAGGGAGGGAGGCGGGACCAGTGGAGTGACGCTCCACTGAATCCAGAGCCTCTGTGTTGGGCTTGCTGCTCTACCCAAAGGCTCTTGATTCACTGCCAACCTTTTGGTTGGCAGTGAATTGAGTAGCCCCATTGCGGGGCTACTGTCTTCTCCTGAGGAGCCGCCGGCAGCTGCCTGGAGTGTGCAGGATGCAGTGGCAGCCATTTTCGGTGCTGCCACAGCCGTGTACCCCGGGCAGGTCAGGATTGAACTGTTAATACTCTGTTCATTTCTGTGCCTGACAGGACTTTGAGGCATGAGCACAGAGCTGAGTAGCTTCCTAAGTTTAAGCCCAGGTTTAACACACACACACACACACACACACACACACACCAGGACTGAGAAGTTCCTGCTGAGGACTTGCTGCCTAACCCTAACTAACTTTCCAGCACTGTTGCATCCGCAATGCAACCCCAAGATAAGCGATCCCTTTTGAGGGATGCAACCCTTCTGATCCCTTCCCTGGACTCTATCCCTTCCGAGAGCAGCCAACACACCCCTTCTGTCTCCTTGGACTTGTGCCAGGTAAAGAACTAGTGCAGATCCAAAGAAACCTATTGGTGATCAAATGGCTTATGGAGATGAAAGGGAAAATATTTTCCCTTTTTTCCCGCCCAAGCCTCCCACAGCATAAAGCATAGACTGTTTTGGTGCATCTACATACTATGGCAGGGAAAGATAAAATTGGGCTCTTAGTTTAATATGTTAATTCAACACTTGGCAATGCTTAATTTTTTAAAAACACTAATTCTTGTTAAAACAACTCCTTTTAAAATTCAGCTATGTTCCCCCTCCCACCCTTACAGGCATTCAAGCTGTTTTCCTATACTTTCTATACATTACTGTTAATTTGTACTTCATGAGGAATGGCTATTGCTTTTCGATAGAGAAGAAATCAATTACTTCAAGTTCCCAGCAATCATGAAGCTGAATCCCACATAAAGATGGTAAATTATATTAAGGTCCCATATAAAGTGCACAAACCAGACTATGTGCTTTGGATAAGAAGAAGCTACAACATCTTTGTTTTCCCTGTTCCAGGTTTGCTTTTTAGACAAAAACTTCATTTGTATTTATTTAAGTGGGGCAACAAATATGCATAATGCATTTTTTATCTGGAGAAACCACATTGCAGAGTGACATTTCTTGTCAAAACGTATTTGTTGTACCACACAACAAATGTTGCAAATATGGTTTCATCATGGTTAGCAAACTCATAGTATTCTCAGGTCTAGATCACGGTTATCACAGCCACCCATGCAAGCAAAATTGACACATGCAGAGGGGATGGATGGGTGCATCGTCCCTCTGATCCTAACTGGATAACACTCATATGGAAGTGCTTTTCCTGAGAATTCATGCCTATACATGGGAGATATTCACATGCCTGCCATGATTGGCCAAATCATGGCTGCCACGTATATATCATAGCTACTGTCTAAGATGCTCCTGTAGCTGTTAAGTGAGTGCAAATAGACTCTAAATAGCATAAACTTTACATTCACAACAGTGAAATACAACTTGGAGGCATAGTGCTTGAGATAAAGGAAATCATCATCAAGATTAGAATCCTTTTGGCCAACTATTTTCTTTGCCTGATTTCAAATACTTTTGGAAAGAACTTTAAAAAAAATTCTTACTGATTAATTTGGAAATGAAAGGCAACAGTTACATTTTGAACACTTAATTTCTGTGACTTTGGGTAACTTAACTGAGCCCCAATGAAGTTGAAGCAAAAAAATACAGCATAAGTTTGCAGCCTTGACATTAGGAGTGACATGACAAGAGGCTGTATGCTCTCAACAGTCAGATGACCAGAACCAATTATTTCCTGATCCATTTACATGACTCAGAAAATTTAAAGGAGTAAAAATGCAATGGAGAAAATAGTTTTAAAAATCTGGCTGTGCCTCCTGTAGATAATGCATTTCCTTGTCTCACACTTCCAGAAGACAATTGGCTAAGACAACCCCAAGAGCTTGATGTTTGAATTACTATTTTATCCCCAGGGTGTGAGTAGAATTCCAAGAACTCGTACATAAACAACTTATCGTGGCCACTTTTTGGGGTGGTGTTATAAATGAATCCAGTGGACTTGATGAATGTTAAAAATAAATGTGATAAAATGCAAATCAATAACAGAAAAGGGAAACCTGGACAGAATCTTGATCAACTCTGACATTTATGGCATTAACAAATGCTGCATGAGCAGAATAAAAATGCCAACCTGATGGCTAGAAGGCAAGTAGATTTAAACTTCAAGTGGCAAAGTGACTTCTGTATGAATACCTTAGAATACCAAGGTCATTTTAGTGAAGCTAGGTGGCAAGATACTGAAAAGCAACAGCAACAAAGATGCCTGCTTTGAGCCTGCTCACAGTTACTCCCCAGGAAGACAGACTTTTAGACACTGAACTGCTGCAGGTATGATTGTTCTTTACAAAAATAAACAGTTTAAGCTGCTAACCTTAGCTTGCCCGCTAAATGGGAGGTGGAGGTCTTTATCTGCTCTAGTTTTTAAATGTCTGATAAAAAAAAACAAAACATAAAAGATGGGGGTCAGGAATTTAAACTTTTGTACTTTGCAATTTCTAATATCATGCCAGTTTAAAAAACCCTTTCAATGATTTAGAAATGCAAGAAAACTAAAAACATGCAGCGTAAGGGAAAGTGTGGGAATGGCCAGTGAGTAGATATATAATCTTTATTATCAATTAGCCATTCAGCATGCATGTCGAAACAAATCAAAACATTCCTCAATCCCAGTGTTTCCCATTCTTTACTGAGCCGCAATCCATCTCATCTGTTGTGATGCTCCTGGTGGTGCTGGGGGAGGCCCCAGAGGCCTTTTCTGGGTCTCACCACACCAGTGATCCCACTCTGCAGGCTCAGAATGGTATGCAAAAGCCTCTGAAAACTACTTCCAGTTTTTGGCGGCAAAAACCCTGGCAACAGGGGTGGGGATGAGGACAGATTGGGGGTGGGTTTAGCGGTGACCATCAAAACCTAACCCCCTTCCTGGCTTGAACCACCTTCATGGGTCCATGCAGATGTGTGCCAGTGAAATTGCTGGTGCATGTCTGAGTAGACGTGGCAGGCAACCCTAGGCTTTCACCAGGGCAAGGGAACAAAAGTTCCTTTACACCCCAAGGGGGGCTCTGAACTCCCCCATGGGATTCAGCAGATGCTGCGTTGTCCCTTCTGTATCCCTGCATGGGGAATTAGGAAGGATTGGGATGTAAATATATCATCCTCATGTACTGTGGTCTTGAGACTGACTGGACATCCCTGCAGCTGCATTTAACTAAAAAAGTAAAACACAGAGGGCCAGTGGCATTTCACGTGATGTGTACTTTGTCTCTTAGTTAAATGAGCGAAGCAGTAGTGCTAAGTACTTGATGCTGGTGAAACAAGGTTTGTCTAAAGAAGAAAATGCCAATGTAAAACCATGCACATTTTTTAATCTATGGTTCTCAGGATTACAGGTAAAAAGGAGAATGGAATGATCTCATGCTGTCATTTAACATGCAAAAAAAGAATGATTTTCATTGTCAAGTAGTTTATTGTCTTTTGAATGGGCCTTCATGCCAGTGTTTTCTATGTCCTTACTAGTTTTAGAATACAATGTACAAAACTGGTGACGTACATCTTTGTTGTTTTCAAAAAGATTAGTTGTGCTGTGAGGGGGAAGAACTGCTATGATAAAAGAAGATGAGTAGGCAGACATAGAGAAGAAAGAACATGGAGTGGAGAAGGCTTCTGGGAGAGATGAGTGGAAGGTTACTAGAAACAATAAACATTTCATTCAGATTTTTTCTAGTGTGATTGGTTACCAAGGATGCTGTGCTTAGATTTGTCTAGTGCTGGGTTCTGATTTTACAAAAGCAGAAACGTATAGGAAAAATGAAAAAGAAATAATCCCTAATTTGGTCACCAGACCTTACCCTGCCACCAGTGCTGATGTAGTCACACCAATAAGAGACGTGCTGCATCCAATCAGACAGCCTGTAGGAAACTAGTAAAAATATTTTGTACATACCTCCAGGTAGACTGCCTGATTGCCAGTGGGCCTCCTCGGACGTATGCCACCTCTCCACAAAGAAAAGAGTGGATAAGATTTGGTGTGTGCTATTCCTGCTGGAGTCACTGCCTCCTGCTTCCTTCCTGCCCTGGTTCCTCCCCTCTCCCCATCCAGGAATGTCCCTTTCCCTCCCACTCCCTCTCACATATTTGCACTGCCTGCCCCACTACCAACTCACCACCAACTCACCCTGGTAGATAATGTGTTCACAGCCAGCGATTGCACAGGTGGCCTCATTGCACTCACTGACACTGTCTGTAAGTACAATAACATCTTGCAACACAGAGCAGGATCCTGGCACTTTTGTCAGCAGAATGCATGTTCTACTGGCAGAGGTCAGTGGATAGGATTGGGCTGTCAGACACATAATTTCTGTGTCTGACATTTCAGACGCATTTCCTTCATCCATTTTGATTCAAGTGTCCACTGGAGGTACTAGAAAGCTGTTTGACTTGATACAGACATTGTGTTATTCAATATACACAATACTACCAACTGAATGCGTAATACAGGGAATTACAGCAATTACATCGGAAGTCCAGGGCATGTTTAATGTGAGAAGCAAAGAAAGTGTTGTCTTTTGTTTATTTCTGAAGTCTTAAAAAAATAAAGTTAAAAATACAATTAAGAAGGGGAACATTTTTGGTTAGCAAAATGATTCATTATCGACTTATGCCTCACCAAGTCAGTCTCTAAGGGTCCAATCCTATCCAATTGTCCAGTGCCAGTGCGACCATGCCAATGGGGCATGAACTGCATCCTTGGTGGGGAGACAGTCACAGAGGCTTCCTCAAGATATGGGAACATTGTGCCCTTGCCTCGGGGCTGCATTGTGGTTGCACCAATGCTGGAAAGTTGGATAGGACTGGTCTCTCTGTCTTTATTCATTTGTTATTTTTTAAAGTAATCTCTCTCTCTCTCTCTCTCTCTCTCTCTCTCTCTCTCTCTCTCTCTCTCACTCTGTGTGTGTGTTTGTTTATTTAATCAATCCATTACCCAAACTGCTCAGAGAAGCAGTTTAAGTTCACAACAATCCTGTAAGGTAGCACTCATGCATTCATGGTAGAACTAGGTATGTCGCAGAGTTTGGTTCACAGCCCAGTAAATTGACTACAATTGTCTTCTTTATTAACATGAAATACTATGTTCATTTGACTTTTTCCTCCCAAAGGCTTTCTTCTCACTGAGAATTGTTCCTATTATATTTTCCTCCATCTGCCAGGAAAAGATGATACTCCTTTCTACTTGTGCAAATGAGCACTTGGGTATAGCACTTAAGGCAGTGCTGAATGGGCAGGGCCCATTCAAAGAGATGTGTTCATTTTAATTTTATTTCAGAGCAATTGGTGGAGATGGTAAAGGCATCCTTTCAAACTACTAACAGCACAGATAGGTCTTGGAAATAATAATGCCTAAAGATTTATCTTTCCCAAAGATTTTTGCAATGCAAAGAATTGGATATGGCTTCTTGAAGGGAGTCTTACAACCCATTGGTTAAAATACGCAACACACTTCCAAAGCTTCTGATGCGCATGTGTTTCTAATAGTTACTCCTACATCTCCAACTGCTGAATGACTCCTCATTTTAAATTGAAACCATGGATAAAATATGCTTCTGACTGAGGCATACCAGAACAGAGCCTTATGGTCACTGTTACTGCCAGCAGCATAGCTATAGGGGGAGGGCAAAATGGTTAGTACTGCAGGCGCTGCAATGTGCCATGTAAGTGGCCACTCCCACTCACCTTTGAAGCTATTTTGGGCAGCAACAGCCACCCACAGGCGCTCCCTGAATCAAATCAAAGAGTATCTCCTGCACATTGCCTGTCTGCCTGGAAAGGCTCTGACAGCGAGTGGGAGGAGCCACTTACATGCCGCATTGCAGTGCCGGCAGTATTACTGTTTTGCGCATCCCCCCCCAGCTAAGCTACTGGCAGTGGCATAGCTAGGTCATTTGACATCGGGGCCCATAAATTTTTAACACCCCCCCATATGACTAAATTAATTAATCTGGATTCCAAGTCTGGGCAGGAATCCAGGTCTACCTGCCCAGTAATTCTTGGCCATAGAGGCCAAAGTTCAAGCAGGAGCCCAAGTCTACCTGATTGATTGACCTGGGCTCTGGAGTGCTCATGCCCCACCCCCAACACAAACACTGTCCCTGACTCAGTGAAATACTGCCTGTGCCTCTGGAGGTTTAACATAGTCATCATGGTTAATAACCACTGATAGACTATAGTCCATCATGAATCCACCATGAATTTAGAAGTTATCTAAGCCAGTGACCAATTACACCCAACCTTCCAGTTGGGTTGGTGCCACCCAGTCTGGTAACTCATGGTGTCACCTCCATTTATTTAACTATAGGTTAGCCTACTGGTTACTGTTTAGGTGACCCTAAGCAATAGCCTAGAACAGTATTCTGGGAAACTGTGTCTGCAGCAGCACCAAATGAAAGAATGGGTGGGTGTAGCCATGTTTTAAGCATGCGTGAATGAACAAAAGACTGTCAGGATCCAGCAGAGGTTTGGAGATAAGAAGGTGAGAAGCAGGAAGAAAATGAAACAAGCACTGTGTGTGTGGGGCAAGGGAAGCAGCGTGACAGGGGCAGAAAGAGCCCATTTTAATATTTAACACAGGACGCAAGAATATCTAAGCCCAGCCTCCCTCTTGCAATGGTTCTTTAAACACTCAGCACACTGCTTAATAAGAGGCATGCATGAATTGTAAAAATTTTTTTTTAAAGAGGAGCATGTGCCTAATCAGAGGAGGAATAATGACTCAAATCAGAAAACACAGTAATTTCACTGAGATGCAAGAGAGTTTAAAATCAGGAACTGAAATTATCCTTATAGTAATCACAAAGTTAAAATCCTAACAGCCTCAATTTGTGCATAAAAATTACACATTTTAAATACCCAAAAGCTCATTGGGAATTTCACACTCTGTTTATGTTAAAGAAAAAGAAATGTGAAAGTAAAGTAATCATGTAAATTGAATGATAATAAGACGCCTTTTACATTTTTAGACTAGCTACAAATGAATAATTTAAAACATATCTAGCAAAGTATTTTATTAACATAAAGTTAATGGTATATGTTTACAGGATCTGATTTTCAAAATTTTGCACTAAAACATTACCATAATCAGCTTGTGTTCTGCGCTGTGTGCCATTTCGTGTGTGCTGTCTTTGAATACATTTTCATGCACACACTGGCATAGGCCAGTAAGTTTAAATCTTACTCATGAACAAACATTAATTCCACTTTAAGTATACTGATTTAGGTGCGTAGCCTCAATGCAAATCTAAAATAAAATCAGATGTACATTGTAGACATAAATTCAGCCACAGGTATTTTTAGAATGATGCAAAAGAAACAGCATACACCCCCCCCCCCAAAAGGGGGGGAAATCAGGGATGTCATGATAATTTGCCAGGTTCCATTTCTAATGTGAATACAGGAATACATCTTATAATGTTGTGTACGTGGTTCTGAAAAACAGAGTGCTGTGTGAAACGATACTATAAGAGGTAATTATAACACTGTTGTACAGTATACCTGTTCACAGTACTGCACTCACCAGTGCGTTCGGTCAGAGTCTGCTATGTAACTGACCACTGCTACCATTACTGCTCCTACATAGCAGTGGTGCAAGATGGTGGTAGCAGCTGCTTTCATGAGCTAAGTTGTAACTCATGCTTCTTGGTGAAGAAGTCCTTTAGGGTAGATTGCCATGCCCACTGTTTACTCTCCTGAACCATTTCTTGGTAGCAAATGATGGGTAGACAAAATACATGACTCCCATTGGTGCAGAATATTCTAGCCAGAAATTATAGCAGGAATATGCAGCTCCCATTGGCTGAAAGCACAGTGCAGGCACCTGTACTTTTCGGCATGAAATTTTGAAAGGTTCTATGAATTTTAACACTTTTTTTTTTTTTTTTATGATACTGTAAAAATTACACCCAGGAAGAAGAATCTATAATGAAATACTGTTATAGAAAGAAACTTCATAGGAGTGATTACTGTACTGAAATCCCATGTGTGTGGACTAGAGTTCCAGAAATTCCCTTCATTTTGTTCTAAACAACAGGCAGCCAAATCCAATGGTGGCTGCTGGCATTGTGGTACAGGGGCACCAAAACAGTCTCCGCTATATCCTGCGGGGCTAACAAGCCAGCCACAGGTCTCGCCAGGGTAAGGAAACCGGTTCCCTTACCCCATGTAGCACCCCCACAGCCTCTATGGGTCCATTCGGATCTGCACCATTGAAATCACTAGTGCAGTTTCGAGCAGCCTATGTAGGGCATTGGGGCGCGGGAGGGGGGCAGGATTTGGTCGCAGTCTCTGCCCCCACCCCCTTCGTGGGCCTGAACCACCCCTGGGCCGCCGTCTCCCTGTCCAGTTTTGCCCCTTCCCCACCCTCCCCCTGCCAGGAATCCCTTCCCACAGCTTGGCTGTATACTTACTGCCACAGGTTCCTGTCAGGCTACCGACTGGCATTGGCCTCCCTGCCAGAGCTGCTCACTTCCTGGTTATCACAACACACTGCCCCAGCATAGAACTGGGGCCACAGTTGTCATCAGGAAAAACATTTACTGGTGGGAGTGGGAAAATGGACAGGTTTTTCACCCCACTTTTGTGGTGATTCTAGAAGTTACCCTGAGGATAAAAATGATAAGGCGGTTGCAGTTTAAACTCTGAATCCCTTGTCAATTTCACCCACCCTGGATGGGCTTTTTCAAACACAAAATTGTAGTTTTCACTGCAGTTCCTTGAAACCTTTCTGATAGGAAGATAAAACATATCAGCTCAATTAAACTGGGGAAAATATATTTAGGGCGCAGTCCTAACCAACTTTCGAGCGCTGACTTAGCTGCAATGCAGCCTCAAGGTAAGATAACAGAGATGCCCTTACCTTGAGGAGGCCCCCTTGACTGCCTCTCCACTGCAGGTTGCAATGCACATTGGCACAGCTATGTCAGTGCTAGAAAGTTGGTTAGGATTGCACCCTTGAACACTCAAAGAGGATCAGTGAAACTCTCACAGCTCTACAGTGAAGGCAGCTTCTTGGACTCATTGCAGAAGCGGGGAGAAAGTTTTTCATTTTCCTCTGTTGCTCTTTACAACCTTTCCAGTTATATAAACTAAAAGTTACACAAAATAAATATGAAACAATGATCAGATTAATAGTGCTGTCATTTTGCCTAATGTCAACCACATGCTTTGGGAGAAAGCAGATTGAACCTTGACCATCTGATTAGTAGATAGGCATAGGTGTGCTTCTGAGTATATTTCAAACACTCATTAACACAGGCACTTAGCTTAAATCTTACAGATGGAACAATTGTTAATTTTGTGTCTAATATATATATTTTATTTTATAGCTTCCACAAATATAGACTTGGGTGGATATCATTTGCAGACACTTGCATGTACATGTCACGCCCAGCCTTAAAAAAAAACCAAAAAAAGCAGGGGAAAAAAATCATATCCTTCCCATAGCAGCTCACCGCCCCCTCCCTCTGCAAACCTCTCTCCAGCCCCAGGTCCCCTCCTGCTTGTGCCTGCTTGCCCCCAAACCCCCTGAGCAAGATGTGACAATGTTCAGAGGATGTGCTCGCTGCTCTGCCACCTCTTGCAAAAAATGCCCCCCAAAGTGCTATTTTTCAAGAACCATTGGCGGTGAACACAGTCTCTGACCGCTGCCACCTCTTGCTCTGCCATTTCCCCCCAGCACTAAGTTCCTTCTGCTGGCCCCCCGAACCCTAATCCCCTCCTTCCCACCCCAAAGCCTTCAGTCATCCCCCCAGCACTCAGAGCAGTGGGCAATGTGCAGCAAGGGACTGTGTTCCCTGCTACTGCCTCTATGGGGGGGGGAACCCATGAAAATCTTTGCAAGAGGCGTTGGCAAACACAGCCCTTTGCCGTTCATCGCCCATCGCTATGCTGCTGCTCCTTGCACCAGGCCCCTCCTGTTGGCCCCCTCCAAGCTCCCAGTCACCCCCAAGCCCCTAAAGCAAGAGGTGACAAGCGGCTGTGTTCTCCGCTGCCTCTTTAAAGCAAAAAGGGAACTGTTTGTAAGAGGAGGCTACTGCTCTGCCGCCTTTCCCCAGCACCAGTTCTCTCCTGCTTGCTCCGAAGCCCTCAGTCTCCTTCCAAGCAAGAGGCAATGCGCCGTCCCCCAACACTACACCCCCCCAAGCCCAGGTACCTCAGTGCTCAGGCTGCAGTTGCTGCAGGCTGCTGTCAGGTGCACACTGGTCACCACCATCTTGGCGCCCCTAAGAATTTGGCGCCTGGGGCAACCACCCCTGTGGTCCCACCCATGCTACGCCACTGGTTTAGATATAAAAGTCATAGAATGTTAAGATGTATATGTCATTTCTTACTTATGATATGACAAGGGTAAAATAAAACTCAAAATCTTATTTTAGATGGCTTTATACTCCATCTAGTTTCATGACCTGGACTTCAATTAGCGTAATCCTTTGAGAGCTTTTTAATGTATTGACTGGCTAACTGGAGCAGGTATAGACTTACAGTAAATAGTAAACACAGTGGATATAAGCAGCAACAACAAAATCTTTTGAAAGACCACACCTTATGATGTAACAAACCTGAAGGTGCAACCCTATACAGTGTATTCACACGTACCTGGGAGGGGCAGCCTGATCCAGCATAAATTCCCCCATGCCAATGCAGTGAGGCCAGCACAGACTGTGTTGTAGGGGAATTTAGTACACTGGAGGTCTCCTTGGGATAAGGGACATTTGCTCCCTTGCCTTGGGGAAAGGCCCAGCCCTCTTGATTGATCTATTCAGACCTGTGTGAGCCATACAACTGGAGCAAGTGTGTATGCACCCAAGACAACAGATCAGGCCCAGGAGAGTGTACCAGTACCACCCATACGGCTCCCCTTCTGGGCCCAATCAGCATACCTCGCCCCCATTGCCCCCATCGCCCCCACACAGTTCCACGCCTCCCTCTCTCCTCCCCCGGCTTTTGTGTGTCCTGGTGGGGGATTCACCTGCTTCAGTAGGTGTCCTCCGCTGTGCCAGCATATGTATGTAGGCCTCAACCTTCCACTAGCCTGCTCAGTCTATGCAGCATCACCAAATGCTTTACCTTTGCAACGTGCAGAGGTCTGGTGAGCCAGTGGAGCACACGCTATCCCAGCGCAGCAGTTAGGTAGGATTAGGTCCTATGTCCCATAGAACAGAATTGGATTTACATTTGAGTACTCATGCCTAAGAATGCACTGCAAGTGGGGCAATGGGCACATTTGCTCCAGAAATCTTATACATTCCTTTACCTCTCCACCATTTTTTTTTTTTTTTTGGCACCAGATTTGTCCTAGGGCCATAGGCAACCCCACCTTCAACTTGCTCTCTAAAATAATCCTGCTTGCTTGGACTTTTCCCAAACACTGATGCTCCAGGTCTCTGAGCTGCTGCTGGTGAACAGTTAAGGTGAGGCTGGAGTCCAATCGCAGCAAAAGGAGAGGTCTCACTATGACTATGCCTAGAGTTCAGCACCTGCATTTATTTTCTGCTGTTTCTGCACAGCAGAAGACAGAGCTCTAAGGAGTAAACAATTAACTGGTATTTGAACCTTGTTGTCCAGCAATTTTTTCTTTACCAACAAGATTTTGTTTTCTAATTAAAAGCACCTCTGAGATGCAGCATTTCCCTGAACATCATGAATACCGCCTCAAATAAATTAAAAAAACAAAACACTTCATAGAACTTAGACATTAAGTTTAAAAGATATCAATGAGAATAGTGCAGCTCTAGACCACCAATTCTTGACTTCTCAATTGAACCCAAACTTTGCAGTTGCCCTTTTGAGGAAGAAAACTGACCTTTAAGCAATTTAATGAATAACCAATTTCTGCATTGCACAACTGGAGAACCATACAGATCAGAGTTCCCACCCTGAGTAAGGATATTTATAAGCCATCTGTAGCAGCTAGAAGCCTTGCTTTGAGAGTAGGAGGAAGGTTCCTCATGCCAGACTGGCAAGAAACTGGTTGCTAATAAGAGAGGCAAAGGCTTAGCAGGTTAAATTAAAGATGATAAAAGATGGCTGAGGAAATCAACATGTTTTAGAAGCCAGGCATTTTAAAGCAGAAAATGCTGCATTTTTGTCTTCTAGAAGAATACCTGGCAGAAAGTCAGGAGTTGTTGAAAGAGTAGTTAATCTAATTTTTGGCTAAGTTAATTGTCAGCTCATAAAATACTGTTCCTGAGTTTGCATGGAGCCAATTTCTATGAATCAGATGGAAAGGTTTATGGGAGGTGGAGCACTCATTATGGGTCTCCATGGGAAATGCTCACACTCTCTCCCTAGAAGCTGTTCTGCAGCCAGAGAGCTTGCCACTGCTTAATGTAAGGAGGCACAAAACAAGATGCCCAGTTCTCTCCGTGGTTTCCGTGCTGTGGATGTTTTCTGCTGAATAGTCCTGAAGAAAAGCTCTCATATGTATTTTTGGAAGTGGAGTTACGAACAGTGGCAGAATGACTGTAATCAAGATCATGCTGACTGGGAAGTGTGGGAGGAGATTAGCAGACTCCAGAGAGAGCGGTCTTACAAGACAGTCTAACGCAAAGGAAAGTTTTAGATGGACACTTGGGGGAAAGAAAGTATTTTACTTTAGAAATTCAACTCAAATGCTAACATGTTTGGTGAAGTGTTGACTTCTGAC
The DNA here is from genome assembly GCF_035046505.1 of Tiliqua scincoides. Lineage (NCBI taxonomy): Eukaryota > Metazoa > Chordata > Lepidosauria > Squamata > Scincidae > Tiliqua > Tiliqua scincoides. Next base: position 172,955,394 of record NC_089822.1, on the reverse strand, counting down.
CTCTCATGATGTGTGCAATTGCCTTGGAGCTTTTGAGCAGGAACGCCGTAGCAGTCACTAGAAGCAGGAAGAAAAGGTCTTAAATAAAAGCAATTATATGAGAAAAATAAAACAAGGAAGAACACACACAAACACTTAAAATGTTAATTGATTAATTTCATTTAGGCCCAAATCCTAACACACTTTCTAGCACTGGCATAGCTGTGCCAATGGGATGTGTGCTGCATCCTGCAGTTCGGGGGCACTCACAGAGGCCTCCTCAAAGTAAGGGAATGTTTGTTTCCTTACCTAGAAGCTGCATTGCCGTTATGTCACTGCTAGAAAGTGGGTTAGGATTTTGCTCTCAGTGTTACTGTGCAAGTGCTGGTATGCAATTCATAACCATGTAATGGAAAGTTATCAAAACACGTCATAAAATATTTTTACTTTAGGACTACATTATTAGCAGGAATTGACATGCTTTGGGATCTTCATCCTGAAACTCCTGCAAAATGCTTTCAACATAATATACGCAGTTCTTAATGCTTCTATCTAGGGCTGCTTTCAGAATCTCTCCCACATGGGCTTTACGATTTGTCTAGATTTAATCATATACATGCAATCAAGTATGAACAATAAGCAGTAACCACTTCTGATATACAGTAGTCAGAATTAGGTCATAATTCTGGTCTCAGAAAATGAGAAATATACAATTCATTGGGCCTTGCAGTAATTGAAATATCCAAGCTTTTGAATGATACATGGGTTTTCAGGCACCACTAGTTGTTCAGTGCAAAATGTAAAACAAAACTGGATATTTCTATGCTGCTGTTACATGTTCAGGTTGATAGTTACAGGAGGTTTCTCCCAGTTGGTAGGTTTTTATTGAAAAGAAAGAGTAGCAGCTGATTATTCTGCTTGTATTACAAATGGACCTTCCAGTGATACTAGACTGAATGAAGAAGCTGAAACAGGAGAAAAGACTTAACCAAACTGTTTTTATTTTTTAAATTTATAAAAATGTTGTCTGTTCAGCTGTGTGAGAGAATACAGTAAAAATCTACATCAGAGTGCTTCCATGACAGTCTACCTTTATCTCCAGCCTTTTCTGCCGCTGATTTTCCTTCTCCCTCCTTTTCAAGTCCTTCCATCTCTAACTTTCCTCCCAAACATAACTTCTAGATGTTGGAGGAAGGGCTGCAAGGAAAGGTTGCTCCTTGGAGCCTCATGGAGACCCAAAACCTTACCAATAGTATATTCCTACTACAAAGATCTATGAGCATTGCAGCTTAGGACTCAGAAGTCCTGACAAACTATCATTCCCAGGGAACTTTGCTCTGGGAACTTATTGTTGTTACAGCTATAGGGTTTAATGAGGACCCAAAGACCAACTCTCTTTTTTGCTTTTTTCTCTGGCGGCTGCTGCAGGAACATAAGACTTGGGGGAAGAGTAAAGGGTGGAGGTGACGGTAGCTCAGAATGGGCCAAACTTATTCAACAGGATCTTGGATCTAATGGTAAAAATCTCATTATTTCTGTATCCCCAATTGTGAAGAGCAGCGACATCACCTGTAATTGCCAGCATGAATAGGAAATCACAAAGAATTCTGTCAGAACAGCAGGACATACTCACACTTCTTGTTACAATTAAAAATAAAATAAAACTTAACCTGTAGTTTAAAACGCCATTTCTTTGTAAGAATTGTATCCATTCAACATTGCACTTTTTAAAAAAATTGAATGTATCAGTTGACTAGTTTAGTCACCTTTGTTCTACTGAGTCACGACTAAGGAATCGCAGGTACACACTGCCCCCTTTCAAGGTCTTTCTGCTGTGTAGCAATCACATTTTGCCATCTCTTCAATCTACGATGTCCTTGTCCTCTTTTTCAAGGTTGGCAACTAATGGAACCATTAAAGCTCATCATGACTCATACAGGGTAGCTATTACAGTATATAAACATTTGTAGTAATACTTGTGAAGCTTCCATGTAAGGAAATAATGTATTTAGTCATCCAAAATGTGCAACAAATAGAATATACTGAATTCTATCAGTTTCCACTGAGAAGCTCCAGTGGAACAGAATCTCCATTATTTCCACACACTAGGCAGTGTGCTGTCAATTCTTTTGTACATATATAGGTGACTAGATTTTTTGCTCAATTTCTGTTCTTTAAAAGTTTATAGCACTAAATTGTCTTAGAATCTGCTTGTTTCTAGAAAAAAGGCTTTGAAATTGCTCAGCTAATCTGCATTAACAGCATGTAGCCAAACATCAATTGCATAGACAGACATCAAGCTGTTTGGTTTAGTCCAAAGTTGGACTTTGCTAGTCATAATTCAGAGGTTTTCCCCGTTCTCCAACTGAAACAGTTGTCTGTGTGGACCAATGGTCTCCAAAAGATCCTGCATCCTTAGAGCAGATGAGCCAATTTCAGCCAGGGAATTTGTGACAACACCTGGAGCCTGTAAATGCCCTCTGATGATGTTGCAGAGGCCTTGAAGGACTAGGGTCAGGTAGCTGGCAGCCCAATCCTATGCATTTAGAACTTCTATTTAGAAGTAAGTTCCATTTTAGTCAATGGGGCTTACTCCCAGGTAAGTGTGCATAGGATTGCAACCTGACTCATTTGCAAAAGGATACAGGCTTGCTATTCTGCCAGAGCACATTAGACAATGGCATTGGGAAGAACTTGCACTGCCCAAGCAGAGAAGAGAAACTCAGAAGAGAAGAAAGCAAGACTCAAGAGATAGTTCAGACCATCAGGAGTGGGATATGGTTGTGATTCCAGCCAAACAAAATATGATGGCAAAGTTAGCAATTGGTTGTAAACACATAGGGCAGTTTAAGGACAGTGTTGTTTGTTTGCTTGCTTTGTCATTGTAAAAGTAACGAAGGTGGCCAAATCTTTATTCCTTCTCTAAAGACCTGCTCACTGCTACTCCTTCACTACGGCTGCCACACCCTCTTTACTTGCACATTCTGTCAACCGTACATATGCATAAGTTTGTAGCTTAGCAACAGCGTCCTACAATCTATGCTGTGACTACTTCAATGCAGCCCGGAAGTAGGAAAGAAGGTTGTGAGACTATCTGAAGCAAAAGTAATACTTGTTTACAGTCTGGAGAAAGGAAAGTTGGGGAAAACTAGCAGGTATGAGCAGACCATCCACCTTTTTTTTAACCTATGTGTATCTTTGTCTTGCTTAGTGTACGCACAGCTTTCCTCTTCCTCCTCCCACTATTTAAGGAAGAAGGGAAAGCATGGATAGGTTACTTGCACATATGTGTAAAAGGAGGGTGAATGTAGACACGACAGTTTCTTTTCATTGTTTCTTCTTTCTTCTCTTGCATGTTCGGTCCTCCAATTACACTGGCAGGAATTTTGCTGAGGTGGACGCCCCACCTCTAAGGAAATTTGAGCTGGGCTAGGGTACTTGCAGTTGTTTGTCACCTCTACATGCAGACAGTTTACTATGTTCTCTCCAAAAGAGCTGCCTCTGATATTAGGTACCTCTTTGGAACTTTCAGGCTGATCCTAACTGGGGCCATGCAGCCCTTTACGACTGCAGAACAGACTTGCATGCCATCAGTGTGCACCACAAATGGTGGTGTTGATGGAGGCCCACTGCTGTAGCCAGCTATCTCTGGCAGTGAAGGTAAGTTGGTAGTGGGAAGAACATGGTGGTGAACAGGGGAGTTTCTGGGCAGGGAGAGGGTGAATGGGAAGCTGAATGGGGAAGGGAGGGGTGGATTGTGCGCCATGATCTCCTTCCTTCTCCCTTACTCTCCTCAAACTTGTGCCAGCAAAATAGCTGGTGCAGAACTGAGGAGATCCATGGAAAGCAGAAGCTTGCCCTGAGGAAAGGGAAGAAATGTTTCCTTATCTCTAGGTGTACCTCCCCCTCCGCTGAATGCAGTGCATGCTCTGCTGGTGCAGCTACATCGGTTGGGGGAATGATGGGCAGCCTACTCCCAAGCTGCCTGGTGTGTGGGGCTGCAGTGGCGCCGAAAATGGCTGCCGCACCCAGGCAGCTGCCCACCACACCCACTGCACCCAGGCAGCTGCCACCACCTCCTCAGGAGAAGGGGACGTTTGTCCCCTTCTTCTGGGTAAAGTGAGTAGCCTCACACTGGGGCTATGCAATTCTACAGCAACCCAAGGATCAGCATAGAATTTAGAACCTTTGTGTTGGGCGGACAACCCGACATGGAGGCTCAGGATCTGGTGGTGCAAAGCTCAACCAGTCCCACCTTCCTCCCATCATGCTCCCTCCCCCAGCATGCCTCCCAGCCCTCCCTCTGCCTCCCCCACCCTGGAATGCCTCTTACCTGCCTCCCCCCACACCTCCACCTACCTCTCCACTGCCCAGTGGCCCATGCAACTGCTGAGCAGCGGAACTTCGGTACACCACTGGCGCTAGCCTAGTGCTGGCCAGTGCTAGGCGAACACTGGTGCTCCACCAGTGCTAGGGCCTGCAAATGTGCCTTATGGCACATTTGTAACAGTGTGCACCAGCAGTAAACCAGTGTGCACTATTTAGGATTGGGTCTTTAGGATAAGGTTGTCAGTTTTTAGAGCTATGTCTTACTTTTGTTTTTGTTAAAAGATCAGCAGTACATAACTCACAAAGAGCAGATTGTAGGTTTGAATTAGCAAATGTATGCCTTTTAAAATGTAAACCTGTGTGCATAATGAAAGAAATTGATAGTGTCATACTGGATCAAAACAGAACTAAATAAAATGGGAGGTTCAGTAAATTGAAATGAAATGTTCTGATTAAATCTAGTTAAATTATTCATTGAAAAATAATATTTATCACAAATTTAGCCCTATTTAATATGCAGCAGTCATTTGCCAAACTGACTTATATGAATTTGTTCATAATTGTTAGATATTTCAGGATAATAACTTTCAACCCCAAGTGTAATTTCAACTGTTCATTTCACACTTTGTTACTCAGTGGCTGTCGCTGGCCACCAGAAATTATCTCAGAGTTGCCTCTGCCCGGCCAAAACAACATCCTGTAAACAAAGTGACATATCACATCCATGAAAATCATGGTGGTTTCATGTGACTCATGGGCTTGCATGAGATGCAGCTGTTTCTCAGACAAACTCACGATGGTGTGTAGGTGCAAAGAATTAAATGCCCACAGATTGCATTTAAAGAATTGAACCAACTCTAGTTGGAATGCAGGCCATATTGTACAAATATGAAAGTGGCAGCTCTGGAAACCGGAATGCAATATCTTGATTCATTGTGTTCTACAGCATTTCTTGGTGAGTGTCATTTTGGCATTTACTATGAATTTTATAGTAAGCCTATTTTGGGGGGCAGTACAGTTTTTGGAAAATATTTTGGCCCGACACTAACTAAATACTGCGCCAGCGGAACATGCAGACATCAATGGAGCAACTTATCCCCGGGACTGAGGATAAGTTTTGGCATACGGGCCGGATCCTGCCCCCCCGCTTCCCTGTCGCCTGCTCACGGGCCCACCATCAGCCCACCTGCCCCCAAAACACCTCCCTCTTGCCCTCCCTACGCCCTCCAGACCCTTGTACTGGCCTGCAAAAGGCTGGCACGAACTTACTAGGCACAGGCCTGTGTCAGAGAGGGGAGGCCAGTGTGCGTCCTTGTGCTGACCTCCCTGACTCCCAAGTTGACACAAACGTATCTTACGGTATGTTTGCAACGGTCCTGGGCCAGCTCCTTTGGATTGTGCTCTAAGGCTAAAATCCTGTATATACTTACCTGGAAGCAGATCCCATTGAATTCACTGGGGCTTACTTCTGAATAAACATGTCTAGGGTTGCATTGTAAAACAGTCGTATTTATATGAGGCAATTTAAATTATACATGGAAATCATGTTGGGGCTGGATAGAGTGGATACAGGAATGTTCTTTTCCCTCTCACACAACACCTGAAACAGGAGCCAACCCCCCTCCATTATCTGCACTGCTCAGTATGGATCTTACCTTCCATGGCATGTACTGGTCCTTCTGGCCAGGTTGACCAGAGTACCTATACAGGCGAGTGTCGTTTAGTGATGTTCTGACCAGTGATAGCCCACATATGCGATGGCCGCTGCTGGACCCTGTTCACCCCCCAGCCTCCGAAGCCAAGGGGAGCTATGCTCCACCTCTGGAGGCTTTTCTGAGCCTTCCAGAGGCTCAGACTGGCCATTTCAGGCGAAAACACATGACTTCGGTTTCGCTGGAAACCGGACATTGCATATTTTCCATTCCACATGACCATTCTGCAAGGCTCAGAAAAGCCTCTGGAAGTGAGGGGAGCACAGCTTCCCTCACCTTTGGAGGCTTCGCATAACATCAAGCCTGGCTTGATGATAGGGGTGCTGGTCCACATTAAGTGATGCATGACTAAAAGAGGGAATAAGGTGTAGCTTTTTAAACCCTTCAGTTTTGAGCTGCACTTGCCAAAATTCCCTCTTGTATACCATGGTTAAAGGTATAAACCTTCTGTCCTCCACTGTATCTGGTTACCCTGCTTCTGGCAGTTTGTACAAGCCAACGTGGGTTTTTGCACCAGCGCCAACAACTACTATGCTTTACACAAATGCTTTATACTCCACTCTGTCCAGTGCAGTGCACACTGCTCAGGATTGCGTCATTAATTTCACTACCACCACCCACTTCAACCTTAATCCTCTGTTTGATCTTTAGGAGAAGTACCACTAATAAGGCCTACAAAACCAAACTTGAAATGTATCTACACTTGTACATACATTTATTTATTTTAAATGGCACCGTCTATCCTGTAGTGTAGAGAATTTCCTTTGACATTTTCAAATTATCTTTTCTTTCTGGAATAAAACTGGAGGAGAACACAAAATGGAACTGTGATATAATAATAGAGCAGAAGTGTAGGCACCTGCTCATTCCAATCATATGATAGCCCTTTAAACGATTTGTAGTACAAACATCCTCTGTTGTATGAGAAATCCTGGGACAGACTGAAAAAATCCACTGACTGGTAACAGGACATCCGCCTTTCATATATCATATTCTGTAAGCCAACAATTATTTATCTCTAATCATTTGTCTATAAGGGCCCAACCCTAAAGGCCCATAGTGCTGCCGCTGAGCTTCAGTGCTTGGGGTCTAAATGTGCCATAAAGCACGTTCATGGCATTATGGGAAGAGGGAGTGCTGGCACCGCGCCAGCATCAGTTGGCACTGGACCTAGCACCAGAAGGAAAATGCCACATGGCTGCCCGGAGATGAGTGAGACTACTGGGCAGCGGTGCAGGCTTTTGGAGCAGGGGGAGGTGTTCCTGGGCAGGGGAGGGTGGGGCAGAGGGAGGAACAGGCCAAGGAGGGAGGTGGGACTAGCAGAGGCCTCCTCCACTGAATCCTATCCTCCATGTCGAACTGAAAAGGTTCCCAGGCAACATGGAGGTTGCCAAGTCTGCACCAGTAAAATAGCCAGCACAGATATGAGAAGCCTGCACCCTTACCCTGCCAACATCTGGTGACTTCCCCATGCCCGCGGGATACAGTGTTCACCATTTTGGTGCCACTGTTCTTCTGGGCACCGGAAAGCTTAGAATTAACATAAGAACATAAGAACAGCCCATTGGATCAGGCCATAGGCCCATCTAGTCCAGCTTCCTGTATCTCACAGCGGCCCACCAAATGCCCCAGGGAGCACACCAGATAACAAGAAACCTCATCCTGGTGCCCTCCCTTGCATCTGGCATTCTGACATAACCGATTTCTAGAATCAGGAGGTTACGCATACACATCATGGCCTGTACCCCATAATGGATTTTTCCTCCAGAAACATGTCTAATCCCCTTTTAAAGGCGTCCAGGCTAGACGCCATCACCACATCCTGTGGCAAGGAGTTCCACAGACCAACCACAATTGGGCTGTCCGGCTCCTTAAAACCACAGTTTCTATCTGTATGAATATTTAGATTTGCTCACAGTATTAAATCCATTGACCATCACACATATGATGATTGAGCTGCCTTTGCTCGCTTCTTTTTCCTCATTCTGTTTCACTTATAGAAAGCCTTAATGTAAGAAATGAACGTAAGATTCTGTGTCATAGCAATGCAGATAGTTTGTTTGTGGATTCGGTCTGAATCCTTCCAGAAAACTAGCCCTAGTCAGTCCATCTGTGGGGGATAGTGTACATCAGTTCATTGGACACCCAAGCCCGCATGGTGACAGTGGACTTTACCAGTTTGGGTCCTAGCATAGAGGTGGATTAGGCAGGAAAGAGGCACTCGCACCAGACCTTCTGCCCCCTGAAACCACAACACAGAATGTGGACCATTCATTCTTTCAGTCCATGCTTTGCCAGCTATATTCACTGCAGACCACAGTCAGAATAGATATTGTAAAATGAGGCACCCAAACTCTACATTGTGTAATTTTCAGCTGAACAGGAAAATTGTATAGAAGCCTCCTGATTTAATAACAGAACATTTACACTTAACTGAGATGCCAGGTATTTTCACTTACGAAGGCAAAGGGGGGTGGGGAACCTTGTGTTGGAATAAATAGATGAAGGGTGTGAATAGAATAAAAGTTGCCTATAATTTTTATGCTTTTTATAAGTACAGTGCAGGTATAATTTGTAACTAACTGTAATATAACAATGATAATTATGTGAGTGGGCATGCATGCATAAGATTGAAAGTACTCATCTTTAACTGACAGAATACAGCACATTTATGCTGCAAGGCCAGGTTGTATCTAGTGATCTGAATTGATGACATAAAGCTATTCACTGTAATTTGTCAAAATAAGTTATAGTTTTGACTTTATGTGGGATTTTTCAAACAAGCTTCAACTGAGCTCTCAGGAACCACATTTTACCTGAGACAGAAACAAAGTACTATAGTGAAAATATTTTACATAAATTTAAAGGAAAGGCAAATAATCTCTGTGTTCTTTCATAGCTGATTCTAGAACCCATGTTGTAATACAGTGCAAAACATAGTGTATTGTTTGGTGTCAGTTGAGACATATATCTGGTTCACTGAGCATAGTGCACATGCAAGCTCTTCAGGTGCACAAAGGAGATCTCTATGAGAAGCCACTTCTCTATTACTTCTGTTACAGAGGTCCTCAGCAAAGAATACCGTAGATACTCGCCTATAGTAGGTAAAATTTTTGCCAAGTAATCAAGCTCCAATTCTCACTTCGCCTTATCTCTGAGTTAATCAGAGGGCAGAGCCTTCAACTCTGAAAAGGTCCCTTCTTGCTAAAGCCGGTCTTTAAAGCAATGCAGAGATCATTGTTTCTGGAGTAACTTTCCTGGGAAATTTCAGCCAAAGCTAAACTTTTATTCTTCTCCAACCTGGTTCCTTTTTGCAAATGCATGCATTTGGCAGAGGTCTCTTTTTTTCAACACCAGGATGGGATCCTTCTTTCCATTTGAAATAAAGTCCCAGGCTATAATTCAGTGCACCATTATTTAAGAATAACCCCCATGGAAAGCAGTGAGTCGACTTCTGAGTAAAAAGGGTTGCAAATATATGCAGCTGCGTCTCTCTGCTGTGAATTGAATTGCACACTCCCAGTTATGTGTTATGGGTTGTATGTTGTACTTAGAGCTTCTGGTTTAACACACCAGACACCTTAAAGGTGGATTTGATTCCTGGTTCTCCTGCAGTGGTTCCCAACCCTTTTCACTTGCATATCCCTTGGCATCCGATTTCCATAAATTATACCCTTCATATTAGCAAAATGTTTGTAATTAGTAAGACAAGCCCTCATCTCCTCCATATGAAAGCCCAGACTTCATGTATTTATCACAGTGTTTTCTCTTTTCATCTGTTTGAAGAACAGAAGATTCTGCCATTGCACTGTTTTGCACCAGAAGTGTGCTGAGAAATTCTGGGTGATTGATCACTTTCGATATTATGTTTCAGGTTTTTTTACTGTGCTGGTTTTCAATCACTGGTTCATCAATACATGAACTGATGACCAAAAACTAGCTATTGGTGGGGCTTTCACAGCCAACTTGTTTCACTTGTTAGCCGCCTTGAGTGCTCTTTTCTGGAGTGGAAAGGCGGGATATAAATTCTACAAATAAATAAACTAACTACCTCCTTTCCTGCCTTGCTGGTCCTTGCAAGGCATTCTGGAGCACGACCTGCCTTTTTCTGCCATTATTCCATTCTTTTTCAAGTACCCCTAAAAGTCCTGTTGAGTGTCCCTGGGAGTACATGAATACCAGGCTGGGAACCACTGTTTTACTGGCATGTTGTTTACAGTGCACTTACTCTGATAGTGTTTACAAAAAGGTGGTGAAGACCAGAATTTTTAAAAAGAATAAAAATGTATCTTATGATCTTTTACTATGTTTTTAATAAATTAGAGACTACAGTTTTTAGGTAACAATTAGTGGTGGGTTATTTTTCAGGATCTGGCCTGTAAAATCAGACAAAACTATATGAGTATGACAAATGAGTATGAGTAAAATCAGACAAAACTATAGTCAGACACCCCCCTAAATTTAACCCCTGACTTATTAGGGTCATAGAAAATTCCATGATTGTTGGCTCAAAACCTGCCCTCGACTTATCTGTGGGATTGACTTATGGGCGGGTGTCTGCGGTAGGTTGGGCCAATGGTGACTACAAATTACAGCTGGACATGGGCAGCCCAATCCAACGCTGCCCAATTTGTGGCACCCAAGGAGTAAGTGGCATCAGCGGAGAGGTCTGCATGGACCGATCAACACCACAGTTGGACCCCCAGCTGCCAGTGGAGACAAGGTCAGGCATGGGGAGTTAGGAAGGGTGACAGGAGGTGTTCATGGGCAGGAGGAGGATGAAATTGTAGGTGAGACAGGCCTGGGAAGGGGGTGGGACCCCCTACCCCCCCCTCCGAGGCTTGAAAGCCAGACATGGGGCTTCTCAAGTCTGTGCCAGCTAAATAGCAAATGAAAGAAATGTCCCCTTACTCTAAAGAGACCTCCTGCCTGGTCAAATCCAGCACAGGATACAGCAGGCGCTTGTGTTTCTGTGCTACATAGGATTTGGTCGAAGCTACAGTCAAAATTTGTGAAGCCCTGGAGAGAGGAGTACAACTACAGCTCAAGTCTTATCATGATAGACCAGGTTTAAAACAGTGTAGATTGAGAGGATGACAATGTGCCACATGATGAGCAATTATTTTTCTCCCTCCAAAAAAGCCTACATAACCACAGTGTGCAAACATAACTTGTTTGAAAAGTAGGTGGGATCTGCAGCCCAATTTTTATGCAGGCCCTCCTCCATGATGCTCTTGGGCCATGCTATTTTATAGGAGGGACCTGTTAGCTGAGGATAGGTGGTGAAAAGAAACCCTGGAAATCACAGCAGCCAGGATGTGTGAGCTCCTGGCTCATGTTACCATCATTTACATGAACAAAGTTACTCTGGGAAATGCAGGTGGACTCAAGTAAGCAGATATGTCTGAGGTATTCAATCAAGCCGGTTTGTCCCGGCTCCCTAGGGAGGTGTGGCTAGCTGCCTGAGGCATCTGGAGAGAGAGGTGGTCATAGCTGTGCTGCTCTGCTCAGCTGCACCTGCTGACTTGCTGCTTGTCTTCAGCTGTGAACAAGGTGGGTAGGGCAGCATGAGGTGGGAGAGAAGGCTGGCTGGGCAGAGGTGGAGGTGCTGCATCTCATCAGCTCAGGGCATGCTCCTGACAGGCTTCAAACTGGGAGGGAAGAGTAAGTACAAGCAGCTCAGTGCTTTCCTCCGCTGGGAGGAAGGAGGGAGCCCAGCCTGCTCTTAGGGGGGTGTCCAAATGCCCCAGCCTGCATTCCTCCATCTTGCCTGGGGGGAACAGGGGTGTATGTGAATGAGCAGCCCCCATCTATTTTGGGGTGAGTTGTAATCTTGCTTGGTGTGGCTGCAATCCTTTCCACACTTTCCTGGGAGTAAGCCCCATTGACTCAAATGGGACTTCCTTCTGAGTAGACCTACATAGGCTTGGGGTCTGTGTCCAGTTAACCAAGGATCTTCACCTTTCTTTTTTTCCTCCCCCTTCAAAAAGAAAAAAAACCCCACTCTTGATGGCTTTGTCTCCAAAAATTGATTAAAAAATAAAAATACCTATTCCTTTTCAGTCATCCCCCTTTTTCCTCCTGCCTCCTTTGGGAGGGGGTACTCTGTTGGCTGCTATTGTAAGACAAAAGGCACAATCCTAGCTAGGTCTACTCAGAAGGAAGTCCTATTGTGTTCAATGGAACTTACTCCCAGGAAAGTGAGGATTGCAGCCAAACAGTCTCTAGGTCTCAGTTTGCAATTAGCAGATACACACAAAACAAAGTCTTCTCCTCCCCCAGTAAATTCATCACTTCTCTCTCCCCTTTCCAAATCCCTCCAGGTGTGCTGCTAACAAACTCAGGGCACAAGCCTAACCAGGTCTACTCAGAAGTAAGTCCTATTTTATTCAATGGGGTTTACTCTCAGGTAAGTGTGGTTAGGACTGTAGCCTCAGAGTGCTGGCAGCTGATTTTTGGTTTCTAGTGTATAATAACACCTTCATCCCCATTTTGGGGGTGACTGAAGTGAGGTGTTGTAATGGGGAGCCGCAGCCAATGGCTACAAGGATCAGGGGGAAAGTTTGAGAACCACTGAGATAAGTAAATGAATACATATTTTGCTCAAAGTGGCCCTGAGTCACAATAAGATAAGTAATTCCTGAATGTTCCAAGTGGAAATGTTGCGTTCATACTGAATTAAGCTGCAATTGTAGTTCCATTTTCCACTTTTAATAAAATAACATGTTACTGGGCTTTTTAGGGATGCTAAACCCCTAAATTAAGATAGAATATAAAACCTTTCAAGAGATGCAAGCCATATTCCTTAGCTATTGGAAGGAATCTTGTGGCAGCATTTGGCAATACATACATTAAGTCCCTGTTAGAAAAATGATTCCATAATTTCTGTTTATAAAGCCACATAAAAATCAAGAAGTGTGGCAAAAATAGGCTTTCAAAGCATTTTGAACTTTCCTGGTATGTTTTTAAAAGGAAGAGATAATCCCTTTTTCAGCAATTGTATTTTATTCTGTTGAGGGTTGATGGCTGTAAAACATTGTACCTCCCTTTAAACTTTTCCATATAACTTGATTAGACAGCAGTAATCTCTAATGCTTTCATGTGCAAATTTAGGAATGACCCGGAACAAACGAGTTTCCTTCATCACCATAGCAACCAGGACTATGGAAGAATGCCACTCACCAGGCAATGCAAGTCATATTTTATCCCTTTGATGTTAATTAACAAATTGCTTTCAGAGAAGTCAATGCATTTTTTCCTCTTTAAATGTTTGTGATAAATTTTTAATATCCGTGAAAACGAGGAGACAGATACTGTACGGCCATTCCAGACAGGTACAGTGTGAGCTGCCATTTTTAGACATGGTTCCCCACACAGTGTTGTCAATACAACTACAAACTATGCCAGGGAAAGCATTAGCAGGCTGCCCACATTACAAAGCCTGGAGCACATGGCTGGTGCCTTGCCCTGATCAGAATGAGCCCTACTAACAAACACCCAGAGGTACTGCCTTGCTATTTGAATATGAAAGCATCCTCCAGAAGCTTCATGGCTCACAAACATGAAAGTATTTTTGCAAAGATTTAAGAAACATATTGCTTCAGCATTCAAAAACAGAAATGCAGGATAAAGCGAAGAAAAGTCAAAAGGAAAAGATCAAACGTTTTTCACACCGGTTTCTGTCCTGATGCATCCAGGCAGTGAATAAAATTTTGCAGCTGGCCTATATATTTCTCAGCAGTTAAACTGACATTCACAGAGCCTATCAGATGCCCAGGTGCAACCTCTACAAGAACACTCAAACATAACCTGCAAGGTGGTTGCTCTAGGGAAGGCTGTGTTTGCGCACACAGAGTGATGGATGAGGGCCTTCTTCCAAGCCAAGAACAACCTTCACCTGTTGCTTGTACCAACAAAGTAAAGCTGAGCACACGTGAGCTCCACTTCATTGCCATGAACATCTACATTTCAACAAGTGTTTTGTACAGTGAATCCTACCATCTGTCTGGAAGCCTCTACCAGCAGGTCTTGCCTGCCAAATTTAGCTACAAACTCTTACAAACAAACAACACACAAATGATTACACAGGCCAATACACATTTTGCTTCCTTAAACGTTACACCAATTCCTAGGTATATTTGGGGTGCCTATTCAAAAAATGGCATCCGTTTTGCCCTATCACGTCTAGTTGTGGAATGGCTAGCTTTAGTGAATGGTTCAAGCAGCTTCCTTATGAAGAAGCCTATACCCTGGCTTCCTCAGGAGGAAGCTGTTTGACTGAGGTTATACTCTATCTCCAAAACTAGACGTGATAGGGCAAAACGGATGCCATTTTTTGAATCGGCACCCCAAATTCCTATCAAACCACCATAAATTTTGGGGAAAACTTTTCTGACCCTCAATTTTGTAGGCCTGCGACTGTAGACAAGAAGAGAGAGACTGACAGCAAAACTTTCCAACATATCTATAAATCAAGGCCAGCAGACTCAATGCAGAAACAATTGTTGTAACTGGTACAACAGTAGCAGTGCCCCCTTTCCTTTAAATCTTTCTGTTTAAAATGCGGCTCTGCACGACAAACATGCAGTAACTTACAGTGGCCATTGTTGTGATAGAACAACGTAACAAAATAGTTAGTTTCCATTTTTCTCTTTTCCCTTTTTTTCCACTGAGGGCCAGCTTTACTATGGAACAGCTAGGAACTTGAAATTGTTGCATAGGGTGACCACAATAGATCACTGAATTGCACATGAGGGAAAAACAACAACAGCAAACCTGCCTTGATACTCTAAGAGAAGTGCCTTCTCCAAAAGAAACAAAGGGCAAGTAAGGTTAGCACTCTATGGTTCTACTCTAAGAACTGCCTCCCATATTTCCAGGCAACACACACAGTTTCTTTGGAAACCAGGCATTCTGAATTGGTGAGCGAGAGCTTGAGTCATGCAGAAATTTGTTTATATGTATCTCTTGCACCTAAAGATACAGAGGTGTGTAGATGGAGAAAGCATACTGCCCTTCCTTTTTTCAGTTTGACCCTTGTTGAATTCCTGTCACTACCATATTTCTGTGCTTCCTTTTCTAAGAAACAGAGGTCACATCAATTCTAACCATTCCCCCACATATGTGCAGCAGCGGACTTCTGTTCCAATGTGCGTGTTTGTCTTGGGAAGTGGGCAGAACTCTTAGTGCATATATAAGTAACAGAAGGCATAGCAGATAAACAACAAATCAAATTGCAAATGTAGAAAAATCATTTTTCTACATTCAAGACTCTTTAACCTACTCCCTTCCTTCTGCCCCCAAATCAACAAATATGCAGGCATGTGCCGCTTAACAACCTTCTACTTAACAATGGGCCACATATATGACGGTGGTCAAAGCACAACAAAGAGACTCTTAATGAGGTGATCAGGTCTCCTATAGCCTGTTTACACAGTAGAGAGACTCTTAATGCAGAGAAGAGACAATTGGTCTACAGGAGCCTGTGCAGCCAGCTAGTGTCTGGCAGGGAGTGTCTGTTTACATAACAGATTGGGCTGAATGTTCACTCAATGACCTAATTACATAACAGGGATTAGAGAATGTAACCCCATTGTTAAGTGGCACACACCTGTATTTCAGATTGATTTAGAGCAGAAATTTAATTTCTCAATAGAGACAATTTGGGGGGGGGGGAGAGACTCTCCCTGATTTTTTAAAATTAACAGAATAAATTAAGAATAAATGCCTTCCATGTATTTGCAGAGAAGACAGCTCTTGGGATCATTCTAGTCTAACATGCATCCCACACATTACTACAAATATAGAGTACTTTTTTTTATGATGGCATGCAATTTCTGCATCTTCTCTACAGAGTTCCCTCTAAAAAGGAAATGAATATGAATGGGTAGATTCTATTTTTGTTTGTCCTAAAGTGATACCCATCAGTTGTTGTTCCTTTCCCTAGCAACTGCAGATTTACACTTTTCTTATTTATTTAGTTCAGATGCTGGTAATTCCCATGATTATTTAATAATAAGTTGTGTAGTGTTTGAAAATGGAGTAGGTATTGCTTATTTCTTTCTTCATGGCACATGCCTTTATTTATGTCTTTTGTGTCACCGAATGTAACTGGTGTGGTGTTCTGCCATGGCATAGTCTGCTGTTGAGCTCCATACTGCAACTCAACAGGAAAAGCAAACTGGGAGTTCTTCCACTGACTAAGGACTGAGTTAATATCCGATATTCTGGTTTAGAATTGTAGAGACAGAATGGACCTCATGGGACATCTACATCTGACATGTATTTTCTGATATATATTTTGCTACTTTATTTATTTATACATCCTTTTACATGATTAATTGCTTACTCTGAGTTCTCACCTCATGTAAACCTATCGTGAAGTGGCGTAAAAGCAGAAAACTAAAGAAACAAAGAGCCCAATCCCTGGCACATTTGTGGACCCTACCACCAGGCGAGCGCCAGTGGTGGCCCAGTGCTGGCCGGCGCCTGGCTACCGTCAGGCAGACACCCAACCTCCGTTGCTTGGCGGTCTTGCAGACTGCCAAGCAACGGAGAGGTAAATGAGGGTATGGGGGAGGCGGGGAGGAGGCATTCCAGGGAGGGGGGAGGTGAGCAGAGGGTGGGCAGAGGGCAGGGAGGAGGCGTTACAGGGAGGTGGGGAGAGGATGAGGGGAGGCATGCTGGGGGAAGGAGTGGGGTGGGAGACGGGACCGGTGGAGCGATGCTGCACTGGATCCAAAGCCTCCATGTTGGGTCCACTGCCTGACACTGAGTCTTTTGATTCACTGCTGATCTTTGGGTTGCTGGTGAATCGAGTAGCCCCATTGCAGGGCTACTGTGCTTACCCAGAGAAAGGGAATGAAAGTCCCTTTCTCCTGAGGTGCCACCAGCTACTGCCTTGGGTGTGTAGGATGCGGTGGCAGCCATTTTCGGTGCCACCACAGCCGCACACCCCGGGCAGCTCAGGATTCGGCTGCCCAATAGTAAAATAAAGTTTGGAAATGAAACTGGATTTGGACTTTTTGATATAAAAAAAAAAGTATTTGAGAGTTGTATATTTATAAATTTAATAGTTTGTATTCTGTTTCTATTATATTGTAAATATCCTTAATTTATTATATAAGCTCTGAAAATTATTAGTTACTAAATTCTTATGAGGCTGCCTTTCCACACTTGACTTTGCTAGCCATTTGTGGTGAACAAACTCATGCTCTGAAATAAATTGGGACAGGAAAATCACATCTCTTTTGCACACTTTTTTTTCTGTATCCAGGATAAAAGCAGCTTGCCAGAGTAATTTTCAGAAGGGTAATGGCAGGGGGGAAAAGTTAAGAACCCATTCTGATCTCAGCCTTGAAATTGCAGGTTTAGTAGCTGTCTTTTGTAAAACAAAAAGAATGGCTTTTTGGAATATATTTGATTTTTTTCCCTCTCCTTTTTAATGAGGACCACATTTTGTAAACAAATGCCAGAGAAATACAAGGGAAATATAAATTCATTAACCATATGTTTAATACATATGGAATTTTTGAATTTAATTCTAGAGGTTTAGTATTCTATTAGTAATGTAGAATACATGACAAAATTTTATGCAGGGCACTTTCCAGAATTCAGGCCTGATTATATATTTTATTTCTGAACAATCTATGTAAGTCTTGATTCAGGATGTTCACTAATGGTTTGTATATTATTATGTCCAGGAAACGTTATCTTCATCAAATATGATAAAATATTGTAACATTGAGGTTATTCATTTATAAATCAAACAATTAAAACCACTAAAATATGAGTTAACTGGACGTGCTAATTTTACATAAGACTACTTTGTTCAGTGAGGAATATATCTTCAAGTTCGCGATTACTTTAAAACAGGGGTCTCCAAACTTTTTGGCCAGAGGGCTGCATCAAATATCTGGCATGGTGTGGAAGGCCGAAAAAAAAATTTAAATATAAAATTTAAATAAATAAATTAGAGATGGAACTTAGATGAGTGAATAAATGAATGAATGGGCTCATTCATTCAACCTCTCTGGTCCTCAGAACACCCTTCAGACACAATCAGAGCACAGTTTTGATCATGTTCAGCAGAGCTGGCAAGAGGCTTTCAGGGGACAAGAGGTTGACTGCAGGCTGAAAAGATGGCTTGCTGCGGGCCACATCTGGCCCCCAGGCCAGGGTTTGGAGACCCCTGCTTTAAAAGAACCATTGACTGTATCATAGTGGTTCTCACACATTTAGCATCGGGACCCACTTTTTAGAATGAGAGTCTGTCAGGACCCACCCAAAGTGATGTCATGACCAGACGTGATGTCATCAAGCAGGAAGATTTTTAGCAATCCTAGGCTGTAATCCTACCCACCCAGGAGTAAGTTCCACTTACTATCATTGTTAAAAGAATATACATAGTAGCTTGTTAAAAGTTTAGGTCTGTAACATTACCCCAAATGCAGTCACATAGCATGGTAGTGTCAAGTCTAATATATTAAAAATAAAATATTGAAATGAATGGGGACCCACCTGAAATTGGCTTGCGACCCACCTAGTGGGTCCCGACCCACAGTTTGAGAAACACTGTTCTATCAGATTATTTGGGGATGTATTAAAACAAAACTGCATTCTTGAACTAGGAGGAAATACGGAAAATAAAAATGGAATGCACAACCATTATAAACTTTGAGTTTCCAAGCAATTTTGTGAAGCACTAGCTACTAAACAAAGGAAGGAGCATTTTGGGTTTTTTATTTTGATGCATTTTATAGTTCGTTACAGAATATTTTGTCGTAGTTTAGAAAAGCACTTTTGTTTTAATACTTTCCAAAATGATTTGATAAGTATGTATCCGTTAGCTGTGCTGTGGAAAAAACCAGGGACATGCAGTGACAGGTGAGGCAGAAAC
This sequence comes from Tiliqua scincoides, assembly GCF_035046505.1. Taxonomy (NCBI): domain Eukaryota; kingdom Metazoa; phylum Chordata; class Lepidosauria; order Squamata; family Scincidae; genus Tiliqua; species Tiliqua scincoides. The sequence goes on along the minus strand of NC_089822.1, from coordinate 172,936,476 downwards.
ACCCTACCATCGTCCAAAGAAAATAGCTGCAGCCTCCTCTGCAAATGCATAAGCACGCCACATGTGTACACTGAGTCAGAAAGCAGGTGGAGCACATGTGCAGTCACGAGGAGGTTGCGGCTATTTTCTGTGGACTATGGTAGGGCGGTTCTGCTTCACCTGCCACCCCCACACTGCACATCTCTGGAAAAAAAACAAATTCAAACACAGCAGAACTGAGTTACACTAAGAACTTGATATACACACATACTGCAAAAGAAGCTGGTCATGGCTGCTTAGGGGGAAGACATAAAATAGCAAGTGAGGAAAGGAAGCCAACAAGTAGTCTAAACAAAGTAGGAAACAGCAACCCAAAAACTTTTGAACTGAGAACTGAATAGGTAACAACTCTGCCTACTGGTGGTAACGAACACTTACATATCTGCACCTTCTGTAACTGTACACATCTAGCTCATATGCTGTTGCTCTTTCAATAGTATTTCATGCCTGTATCTTGATGTGCCTATAAAAGAACTTCTAGAATATAACTATGTAAGTACGTTCTACAGGGTTACAAAAGTCTTTTTTAAAAAGAGTATTGCCTAAACATAATGACCATGATTAATAAATCCACAATTCACTACAACCTTGCATTTAGTATGCCACCATATGTGCTATTTAAAAACTATGTCTACTTAATTCATTAGGTGACAATTTATTATCTGCAGCAGAAGCACCATTCAAAATTCATTAGGCTGTTGAATGAATCCAACAGGCATTTCTACCGATTAAAACTGTGGGATTCAAAAATACTTTTAAATGATTGAGAGAGAGAGAGAGAGAGAGAGAGAGAGAGAAACTTATACATGCACAATATATGGTTCCTACTGTTTTATTTGCAGCATTTCTGTAGCTTTTGTCTGGTAGACTCCACAAACTGAATGGATAGCTGAAAGATCTTGCCAATCAGAAATAAGTAAGTACTTAATCCACTACAGCAGGAGTGTCAAACTCATCTCATATGGAGAGCCAAATAGCATTCATGGTGCCTGCTAAGGGCTGGAAGTGATGTCATTAATCAGGAACTGATGTCATTAAGCACATGACTTCCAGAAATAATTTTTTTCTCACTTAGGAACTCATTAGCTGCAAATGACAAAAGAGAAAACATGCAAATCTTGATCATATTTTCAATATATGAGAGAGCTCAATTATCACACTGGGAGAACCCAATTATAATGCAGGCCACCCGTTCGGCAGCACTGCTTCTGCCAAGGTGTTACTTCACAGTTCAGCAGCTGAGAGCAGCAGCAAAGTGATGTCTCAGCAGAAGTGGCCCTGCTGAAAAGGTGGCCTCTATGATAATTGGGTTCTCCCATATACTGAAAATATGATCAAGATTTGCATATTTAATTAGGGATTTGGGCAGTTACAGTCCTGAAACAAAACATCAGACTAGGCTTTTCAGGTAGCTTGCCAGCCTCCCCTTTGAAAATAGTTGCAGTTCTCTGCCTCAGTTCCTAAGCTTAGGATGTTATTTCTACAACAAACTCCTGCTTGCCCTATAGCTGCAAAGCTGCTTTATAGGATCAAGCTGCTCATCAGATACTTTGTTGAGCCAATGAATTGTTCACAACCTCTGGGAATTTAAACCCAAAATTTTAGCTGGTAAAGCCAAAGGATACAAACGGTACTGTACTCTGCCTATCAACATTTTGCAGTCAGTGCGGTCTTTTGTATTCTTGAGGGCTCTCTCTCTCTTTAATTACTGCATATTTAAAACTAATAAATGCAAGTTCCTAGTCAGAGTGAATCTCTCTCTTTCTGATAACATGTTTTTCCAAGAAAATTAATCATGTTCCTTCTGTAATGATGGCATCATTGGCATACTTTTCAGTCTGAAGGGCACACTAAATCCTTTTAGGAAATGTATTGTGGCTTCTATATGATTAGTTCTCTCTTTTTTTTTTTATCAGTGTCAGTAAGAAACCATTCATTCAGCACTGGGTCAGTAGCATGATTGGCTCACTATATTTTCACTTAGTAGCTAACTACAGAAACTTCAATGACCAAATAATATTTCTGATGTTCAGCATTGTATGGTAGAGTTTATTCACTTTTTAAAGCAAAGCAAGGCAGGAATTACTTTTTAATATTTCTGTTCTCTTGTGGGATACTTAAGTGTCCTTAGGATATCTTCTTTTTACTGTCTCTGCTACAGAAAGAGTAGCCTGAACCCAGGGGATTAAAAGGGAATGATGTCAAGGCACTGCAGTGTCAAAGGCCTGTTTCATGTTGGTCAAGGTAACTCATCTAAAAGTCTTTTCTCACTTTGATGTTGGGGAGCTTTGATTGCTCTGTAGTTTCTGAAGATTCTTCTCATTGTTCAGCATTTTGAATTTTAGGTTATGCAGCAAATGGGAGCAGAGGGGAGGGGGAGGAGGGGAAAGGGAATTTATAGGCATCAGTATGCTGCTCAGATGGTTGGAAACAGCTTCCAAAGTATATAAGCAGAACCCTATACAACAAGATAAATGAACCCATTTTATAAATGCTAAATTCGAGTCTCGCATGATCCAATTGTCCTCAGTTCTTATAGTCTGGTACCTGTCCTTGATAAATTACTATCTTTAAAAAAAAAAAAAAAACACTATTGTGTTAGTGTGCACACTCATGCACTAGCATTGCATGAGATTTCTGTTACTTCCCCCAAGTCTCTTAAGTTGGGGACACTAATGAATTTTGCCTTTTGTATAAGTGAGTCAGTCACTGCACAAGCTGCAGAGGTTCATTTTGAGCTGCTAAGGATGAAATTGACTGCCCAATCCTAATCAACTTTCCAGTACTGATGCAGCTATGACAACAGATTGTGTGATAATGGACGGTGTTCTGCATTCTGGGGTGGGGTGGGGCCATCATGGAGCCCTTAAGGCAAGGGAATGTTTATTCCCTTTTGAATGTCATTTTGAATCACATGGCAAGCTCAGATAAATGGATACTTTCTGTATCAGTAGCTAAACTAATACTTTCCTGGATACCTTAGCTGAAGATGCTTGTGCCCTGCTCCCCCTCAGTGTCCTGAATAACTGCTTCTCAAGATTGCAAGTGTTGAGTATGCTGCAGCTATTATGAAATTGGTATGATTAGATTCATTGTGAGATTAAGCATTCAGTTAAACGTGTTTTTTAAATGTTGTGATCAGTTTACTTGCAGGCGTGTTTCAGAAGCCAATGCATGACAGATTATTGTAGATTCAATGTACAACAGGCAGAGAAGAGTCTTCAGCAAGGGGTAAGAGAGTAGGATGCTCTGGCAGTGATTGTTGCTGTGAGAATAGAGGTACCACATGCACACAAGAGAACCTATTTTCATCCATAAAATGTTTCAATGATATGAAGTCTTTCATTTAGCAGGGATTTCAAGTTTTTTCCTAAAGTTGCATGATGAAGAAAAGAGATGACACACCTAAAGTAGCACTTTCCTTAGCAGTCAGAGGCAAAAAATAAAATAAGGTTTGTTCAGGGCATTTGTGCATTGCACATACTATATATTTCACTGGCTATTTCTTTTCTCAGGACAAATGAAAATATACAAACACAATAAAATATCCTGTGGTAAGCTAATGTGACATTTATTGGTCCAGACAACATAACCTTAGTCACCCATATTGTTAATCTGAGTACTTTCCAGGCAAACTGAAAATGGATCACTATCTAGGCTGAATCAACAGCTATATTGAAGCAGAAGTTCTTTGAAATCATCTGCTTAAGCACTCAACACTTCAGTGCCTTGCCGAATAACAACTGCCCACCCAAATAGCAACAGAACCCTTTTGATGGTACCAACAAATGTGCTCAAATAAATCCATTAGGTGCAAAGAGTCCAAACTATAAAAAAATAATCTCACAAATACCCTGGAGAATGTATAATGGGGTGACATTCATTCTACAGAGAGCTGGTAGATAAATGTTACAGGCACTTGAAGCTCAGTAAGTAGAAGTATAAACTGGATCTAGAGAGTCACCTTTGCCAGTTCCCACTACGACAAATCTGTCAGACTAAGATGAATAAATTCAGTGAGCTACAAGATAACAAACCTGAACACATGGAAAATATGTACTGGATAAGGTATGTTTGCTGACTTTACCAACATAATGTACACACTTGGCAAGCCGTTCCATGGAATTCAAATGAGTTATACAGAGTTTCAATCAAGGTTATGAGGAAGAATAAAAGACATAACTGTATATAGTAATACTGTATATAGTAATCAGGTATGATGGCCGGGCCAAGAAAAAGGAGAATTCTGCATTGGCCTCCTTTAGTATTTAAGCCAGCAACCCACCGCACAGTCAAGTTTGGGAATGGCTGCACTAATGGTATGCCATTCAAACCCAGCTTCTAATATGGCAGCACAGTGGGACCTCAGTATCCACGGGGATCCTTTCCAGGACCCCCCAATGGATACAGAAATCTGCAGCACTCTAATCCACAGCTGGCCCTCCCTGGCCCTGTGAAGGCCTTTTAAGACCTTTAAAAGTCACTTCTGGTTTTTACAATAAACTGGAAGTGACCTTCTAAGGCCTCCTGAGGCATGTGGAGGCAGAACATCCTCCAGGGGTGAATTTATCCATTCCCCTTTTCAAGCCAGACATGCTAGCAGTCACCATCACATCTTGTGGAGTCAAGTTCCAGAGACTAATTATGTGCTGTGTGAGGAAGTACATCCTTTTGTCCACGCTAAATCTCTTGCTATCATTATTCAAGCATCCCGGTGGCAATGGGCACTCTTGAGTATGCTTAGGAGTGTCCAGGCTTTAAAGCAGAGTCCCACAAGCCCATCCCAATGATGGAGATCCACCTATGCAAGGGCATTTGCTTGGGAAAGGAGCAGCTAGCAGAGATAGAGGGAGGGATGATGGCAAGTCATTATGAGCAGATGAGCAACTTTGAAGGGAGTTTGGTCTCAGGTCACAATTGTCCCAGGAATTCTAAACTGAAGATGTTCATTTCTGAACCCCCTATCCCTAATTTCTGTCTATATCTTTTTTGATTGTATCTGACTTCTTGACTGTAGCATTTTGTTACTCTGTAGACTTTTAAAAGAAAATTTAAGGCAAAGTAACCATTACTTTTTCACCTTTCTCCTTTCCTATATAGATTTTTTTCCCTCAGCTTCCCTTTTTTATTCTCTTGTTTCTTTCATATTTTAAAAGTCTGGTTTTCTTTTCTTTCCTGCATCCATTACTAATATTACTTCTTGTTACTTTTTTTGCCTGTTTGACTTTACATCCTCTCTGCCCTTTCAGATTCACCCTCTAAAGCTTCTCTCTGTCCCGCCCCCATTTCTCTTTTAAGAAAAATATTTCTACTTCAGAGCTTAATACAAAGTGATTACAGTAAAATTGGATTGTTAAAAGCCAGATAATAATAGAGCAAAACCTTCAAATGAAATAATTGCAGAACATGCTTTGTTTTATATGTTGTGTCCGTCTGGCAAGCACCATCCATATCCACATCTGGTCAAACAGTATATTTAAGTATGAATAACAATTACTGCCATTTTATAACCCTTGTAACCAGGGGTGCACAAATGCACCAATTGTAAGAAGTGGGTTTTGTTTTTTTTAAAAAGGTGAATTTTTCTGATTCTTTTGTGTGGAAAGTGGAGAGATGAAACTTTTTTCCTGCAATTTTTCCCATGTGTTAGGGTCACCAACTTTATGCACTAGGAGGGCAAAGATCATGGGTTTTATGGAAACTGAGGCACTGGAATTGTTTGCAGGGTATCCTCCCACTGCACTGTAAGTAAAAATGAAACTTTGTCATACTTTCTATGGTCAGGGACTAGACTTTGTTAACCACTTTAATTGAAGCCCTTTTGTAAAGGTGAATACCTGTAATCAGCTGTGGAACAAACTGGTGCACAATCACACCTAATGCACGAGCGGAAGTCAAAATCTGCAAAGTGAGAAATGATTAAGGGCCCAATTCTATCCAATTTTCCAGTGCTTGTGCAGTTGTGCCAGTGGGGTGTTCGCTGCATCCTGTAGTGGAGGGGCAGTCACTGGGGCCTTCTCAAGGTATCGGAACATGTGTTCCCTTACCATGGGGCTGCATTGTGGCTACACCAGAGCTGGAAAGTGGGATAGGATTGGGCCCTAACTCAATTAGCTGAGCTGCCACAAGAGGCAGTTCAATGTAAAATATTAGGTTTTTTCCCCTCAAGCTTTGTACAAGGAACTCACAAATCAAGGAGGCCTCCCCCTGAGGCCATGTTCTGCAAGATCTGGAAGAGCTAGACCTGTGTGCTCAGTAAAAAATTGCTTTTTGGGGAGATATTTTTGTGTGAGGTCAGCTTCTGAGTATGGTTTACATTTAGGATCTATATGTCAGCACACTGAGAGCATTGCAAAAAAAAAAGTGTATCTTAATAGCCACATGTGCGCATTTGCACCAATTTTGTTTCAGGAATACTGAATTTTTTAAATTTCTTCAGAAGGCATTTCACTTTTTTGGAGATCAATTGAGCCTGGTGTGCAAAAGCATCTTTAGCAACAATGCAGTAACACAACCTTGTTAGAAAATGGGTGTTAATTACTCTTTCACTTTTGACTTTCTTTGCTCATAATTACTTATAAATACATTAACATCTCCTGGATAGCATTTGTTTTTGGAATGCTGCAGTGTCTGGTCGTTTTGCCGGGTAAAATACTTAGCAGAAAGTATCTCTGATTTGACTACTAATTGTCAAATAATACACAGTCTATTCCAAATATAGTTTTAAGATCATCATTCATGTTAAATGGCTGAAAGCACCAGGGATCTCTGAATATTTCCAAATCAGTTGGAAGCTTCTATAGGCACAATCCTAACCAAGTCTACTCAGAAGTAAGTCCTGTTTTGTTCAATGGGGCTTACTCTCAGGAAAGTGTGGTTAGGATTGCAGCCTAAATGAATTAGAGCAAGCTGGATAAAAAAGCATATGGTTTTCCCTGTATTTGCACATGAAGCAGGGTCAGGCCTGGTTAGTACTTGGATGGGAGACCGCCTGGGAATACCAGGTGCTGTAGGCTTATACCATAGTCTTTCGACACTGAAGTTTGCCAACCTTTTTAGTGCTAAATCTTGCAAGGGATCATGGAAAGACTGAGGAAAAACATAGTTATCCAATGCAACAGACTTTTTTCATGGCTTGCAATTGTGACTGGAAAGATGGAATGGAGGAGCTCCAGTGGAATTCAAAGTTTGTGTAACTTTCATTTTAAAAAAGGAACAAGCCTTTTACTTCAAGCTGCTGTGTCAATCAGTTAATTGATCCTATAAATCAATTGACTGAAAGATTACCCAATTCACTCTTATAAACTTCTCAATGTCTGAACTAACTTGTGTGTTCAGTAAGGCTTGTGGGTCTCTTGATTTCTCACTTTACAGTTCTGCAGTTTGCCTTGGCTATCCATATGTGAGAGCAGCTGGGGTTGAACCTTCCATCTCTGGAATGGTTAATCTGCCATCTCTCTTTGAAAAACAGAGTATCATTTAGGGCCCAGTCCAGTATCGGCACCACTGCTGATCTCCAGTGCTGGCACTGGCTGTTGCAAACATGCCATAAGGCATGCCTGCAGCCCTGGGAAAAGAGGGGCCACTGGCGCTGGGATAGCATCAAGTTGGCGCTGAGCCTCAGCACTGCTTGGATGGCTGGCTGGAGCTCCAGCAGTGCTGGCTGATGGAAAGTAGTATTGGGAGGGGGGGAGCCAGGGAATGGGTGTAACAGGAAGAGGGGAGGGCAGAATGGAGGGAGGAACTGGGGCAGGAGGGGGTGGGACCCATGAAGCTCTGCTCTACCGCATTCTGAACTCCGTGTCAGGCAAGAAGGCCTGACATGGAGTCCCTCAAGTCTATCCTGGCAAAATAGCTGGTACAGACTTGAGAAGCCTGGGGCTTTCCCAGAGGAACTGGCCGGCGGCCGCAGTGGTAGCTGTTTTGGCACCTTTGCACCTAGCAGAGTCACAGGCTTTAGGATTGGGCTGTTAGTCATCCACTGCTGGGAGCAGTGATTAATTATAAAGAATATTTTCCAGGAAGGAAAAAGAGAACAAAACTGTGTTTCCATAATTCCAGTTCTAGTTTAGAATTGGTAGTAAACAAGCCTATGGAATTCCTACAGCTTCTTCACATGCAATATATTGCCTGTGCATTACAAAGTGAAGTTCAAGGATGTGCTGGAGCAGGATAATGACTTTGCAGTCTCTCTTGTCTGGAAGGAAATGCGTGTACAGTGTAACTTCCAAATCTGAGAAAAATACACAACTTTTATATGCCATTACTACATTCCCTTGCCAAAGCAGAGACTATTGTCAGTAGGGTTTGTACACCTGTGGATTCTGTTAATGCAGCCAAATACTGGGTTTGAAACCCTACCTGCAGAATGATAGTCAAATACAGTATTATAATCTCATCTCTCTCTTTGAATTTTTTTAATGCTTTAAAAGCAGAAAAAAATACACTTTTCTTCTTTTTCCTTCCTTAAATAAATCATTAAAAAATCTTTCTCATTAAATCTTGATTTACTCATAAGGAATTATTGATTGGTTAATCCACTATTGGTCTGATAACTAATCAACAGCAATTTTGTTAACTGAATGAAAGCCCTATTTTATATGCATAGAGGAAAGGGTAAAGTGTGGCCATCATATGACTATGCAATTTGTTGCTAGAGAATCCTGGCAACACCAACAATTTTCCTTATTTGAAAACTGGGTCTGCTGCTATTTCAGAAATTCCAAATTCACTTTAAACAGTGGGAGCAGCCTCTGTCCAAATCTTGGAAGGCGTTTCCATTGCTTGTTGTACCCCTTAATGCAAGCTGTGTACTTTCAGCCACAGTGGAAGACCTGACCTGTTGAGGTGGTTTGTGTGGGACTGGGGTGTCTATATAATTCTTCTAAAAACATCCTCAAAGAGTCATCTTTCCATTGATTTTGGTATTTGTTAGAGAATTAAATGAGGTTTCTTTTTCTGTAATAATCCGTAGGTTCCATGAATTACTATGGCAACCTTTTGAGCTTGGTTTGGAAATGTATTTTTCCTCCTTTATGAAAAGCCTAGCTACTCTTTTATTTACAAATGGATTTTGATTACAGCCTATCTATTCAAGTAAATTAGGCTACACCTTCCAGAGGACATTAATGTTCAACCTGAATTCATTTTTAAACAGTGGTTAAAAACAAATTATTTGGGGTGGGGTGGGGGTTTGGAGTTCACTATGCAAGCAAAGGGAAAGGAATGACAGCTAGTACAGTATATACAAAAATGACAGCCTAATCCATACCTACACATACAATTTCACCAGAGGGGACCTGCCCCTCCCCTCTACCCCCATTTCAATTATTTTTATCATGACTATGCTTCTCTGATAAAAAGCAAAGCATTAACTGTTCCACTCTATGGTGTAAAGAAGAGACAAACTGCTTCTTGTGGTGGCGTCAGTTTCCTGTCCTTTTTGAGCATTGCTTAGTTATGCGTATGGTTCTCATTCAGACCATTGTTGGATGTATTGGGGCTAGACTTATTTTTCTGACTTCACTGGGAAACCACTTTACTGTATTAGCTTCTTTAAATGGAAGGTGAAGAGAGGGTATGGGTGTGTTGTGAGTTGCCAACTATATAGGCATTCCAAATTTTATCCAAACATGGGTTAGGGTGCAATCCAAACCCGCACTGGAGCAGGCAAGCCAGGAGGCTTGCGCTGCATTCAACGTGGGTTTCTGGCCAGCAGCAGCTCAGCCAGAGGCAAGGGGAAACTCTTCCCCTTACCCTTGGGTAAGAGCTGCTGACCCCAATGGGTCTCCTTGGACCTGCGCAACCTCTGGAACCGCTCCGTTCTCCCCGGGGACAGGGGTTGGGATCCGGCATAACCGCCAGGTCCCAGCCCCACCCCTGGCTCCCCGCAGGCCCGCACCCGGGGCCACCTTTGCTGCTTGTGTCAGCACAGGTGTGCTGGCACAAGCAGCAGGGAGGAAGCTGCCGCGGAGACTTCTGCTGGTCTCCTTGCGTCAGCGTATCTTGATGCACCGATGCAGGTTCCTCCCACGGAGGTGCAAACATGCTTTATGGCATGTTTGCAACCCTCCCGGGACTCTCATGCCAGCATAAGTGCTGGTTAGGATTGTGCCCTTAATTATATTTTATAGTTATATTTTATTTTATGCCCATGTTAATTTAAACTCAGCATATTTAAGATGTCAGACTCACAGCCTGGTCTTAACCATCTTAATGGAAAGTAAGTTGTATAGCCTGACAATAGAATAGTTAGTACAAAGTAAGTATGTAACAGCCCAATAAGTAACTCTTGTGCAGCGATGCAGTTGCTCCAGTGTAGCACCCTTTACATTCCATGGGGGAGTTTTGACCTCCAGAGGCCTCCTTGGAGTAATTTGTTACGTTGCCCCAGAATAAACCCATGCCAGTCTGCTGTGTCTACTTGGACCTGTACCAGTGATATTGCTGGCGCAAGTCTGTGTGGACCTGGGAAGGCAGATTGATGCAGAGGTTAAGATTCAGCAGACACTGCTGCCACTGAACCAGCTCTCTCCCTAGGTCCAATTCATCCTTTTTCCTGCCCTGTCACTGCCCTGTTCTGCCCACTCCTCCCCCATTCTACCCATTCCTGCTTCTTTCCCATCCCTGTGCATACTCATTGAGGCTGGCGGGTATTCAGAGTCCACAGGTACTTGGAGCTGGTCACTCACCATTTGTGGTGGTCGGTCTGCGTGCTCCAGCATGTTGCTTGTTGTGATAGATAGAAAGCACTTAGCACTGCCAAAACATTTGTTCTGGCAGTACTAGGTGCTGATACTATTGGCTGTTTGTATGCCCAGTATACCCCTGGGGGCTGGGGATAAGAATAGGCCCTCAGTTTGGCTGTATTTGTCGTAAGAGGCGACTAAACAGCCACCAGGTAGATGGGACTCGTCAGCCTGGGAAGGCAGCTCATCTGAGAGAAGGAAAACTCTGATCCCAAACCTCCACTGCCTTGTGGCTACATTCAGTTATGGAAAAGGCTTCAGGAGTCAACCTTGAGGCAAAATCCAGAGCTGGAGTCCCTGAGGCAGTTCATGGCTGAACACAGTCACGTTCTGGCAACTCCTGCGACGCCGCTGGAACCAACCGTATTGGCCTCTGCCTTTCCATTGGACCATTTCAGCGACGTGGAGAGGGGGGATTTGCTGCATGGGTAACAGCCTATCCTCCATACCTACTTTACCCAGGCTTCGCACACTGGAGAGGACACTCTGTTTCAGAACCACCATTCAGAGCGTAACACCATAGTCTTCCGAGACTGAAGGATGCCAACATGCCCAGTAAGTTTTACAATCTCTGATGGGGTTCCACAATAACCTGGTGAAGTAAGCTGTGACAGAAGCTTTGAAAACTAAGTGGATGGTGTTGGGCAATTTAAGTCTATAGTTGAGCACCTACCTCTCAGATGACACCAAATTCTGTGCTAATTGCTAAAAGCCATGTTGATTTACCTGAACTGTATGATCAAGCAACTTTAAAAAGTATCTAAAGATCGCATTTATAGATTTTAAAAAGTAGTCCATAAATAAATAATTATTCCCTTGACTCCTGTTAAAAAATGTTGGCAAGCTTAGTATGCACTAGAGTCATTTTTATAAAGACATGTCAACTACAAATCTATGACCTCAAAACCTTGCTACCCTGTTTCCCAGGAGAGAGGGTGAAATAATATTTTAAGTCTGACCAAAACAGTGCAGTTGGGAGTTGAAAGCTGCCTGGCATTGGCTTCAGGCCTTCTTTGCCACATTGCTTTTCTTCTAAGGACTAGAACTGCATGTGTGGGTGAGGGGGAAGTTAAGGCAAGTTCACAGAGAGTTGCAAAGAGGGAGGGCAGGAGATACACATCAAACTCTAGAGCAGCTATTCCACGTGAAAGTGTCTGTTCCTACTACAATTGTTCATTTTGGGAATTGTCTGTTTAGGGAAGGAGCTTTCATCTTTTGTCCGACATCTTTTCAGCTGCTACTAATGACACTCTAACCAACTCTGTTTCTTATATTACAATACATGTGCTCTTCATTTAAAAAAGAAAAGGCCATGTAGTTACAAGAGGAGTACATTTATAGGTTGGAAATAGGCCAGACTTGTTTGAACTAATTCTTTCCTGACAACTTTACACATTTAGCACGCACACAGAAAGCCCTTTTTTGTCTCTCTGGATTGGTTTGAACTCTGCTCTCTGTGGTGACAGAAGATGAATTAACATGCTTTTCAATCCTGCTTACTTTTCTTTGTTGTGTCATTTTGATTGGCCCGTTTGTGCACAAAGGGGTCTAAGAGAAATAGAACTCTCCAAGAATGGTGAGGCTTGCTGAATTTTTAGTTATATTCTTAGGCTCTTTCTAACGGTAGGCATGCCAATTGTAAGGGGAGGTGAAAAAGAAGAAGAAAAAAAGAAGAAAAGCACAAGAGATTAATGTGCTAGTGTGCCTCTGTAGGAGCTCTGCCTTGAAGGTTGCCATGTCCCACTTTCTTCACTTAAAGTTCTACACTGTTGTGACCTAATGCAGCATATTATTTATGAATTATAATGAGATCTCACTGTGTAATTGTTGAAAGGGGGTACAGAGAGGAAACTATGAAAAGTATCCTTTAAACAGTGTGTGTAACATGGGGTGTCTTGATCAGAAGAGAACAAACGGGACCCAGTCATAGGTTTCAGAACATGGATAAGTTTCACAATCTCCACTGCATTTGATATTTTCCACATTCAGGCAGAGCCTAGAATAAAAAATGTTTCTAACTATAAGTTGGAAGAGGCTGCTCCTATGAATCTCAAAATATCTGGAATTGTAACAAAAAGATTCTTCAGGTTTGATTTCCAAGCCAGTGCTGTAACCCAACAGTGGCCGCCCCTGGGCCCTTGAAATTCTCTTTATCTTGTTGGCAATTTCTTCTTGAATTCTAAGTTGCACTGAGAGTTTAGAAAAATCTGTACTCGGGCATGGAGGATTTATAAAGAGCCTGGTGATGAGTGTTAGCTGTAGATCAGAATTGAAAATCATCATTTTCTTTATTCCTTAGGTGGTGTTTTCCTGGTTTTTTTTAGGTATTGCTAACGTGAGTACAGTGGCCTAGAGTTTATATTATTATGGTTTTCTATTTAAAAATACAGAAAGTAGTTAAAAAAATTAAAAACAGGTATAATAAACTTGCGGTAAAAGAATGCAGAAGTGCAACCACAGCAATAAGATCAACAGCAAGAATAAAGCAGTAGATCACAGTCTCAGGTAGGTATAGCAATAGATGGTTAAGAGTTTGAATTCAAAGCTCCTGGAAGCACCGTTGGGCAGCACAATCCTAACCTGCGCTGGAACAGGTAGGCCGACTGGCCTCTGCTCTATCCAGTGCAGGTTAGGTGCAGGCTGGGGTGCAACTCGGAGTAAGGGGATTTATGACCCCTTATCCTGAGTAAAGTCCCAACCAGCCCTATGGGGCTACTCAAATTTGCACCAGTGAAATAGCCGGAATAGATCCAAACAGCCCATGAATGCCGGGCCCTAATGCCGGGTCCTGGTCCCATTTCCCTCCCTGGGCCAGTCTGTTTACTGACCTGCCCTCCCCCCCGCCCTCTCCCGTCTCAGGATGTCTCTCTTCCCCTGCACTCTGCAAACCCCTGCACTGGTCTAGAGAGGCTGGTGTGAACGTATCTGCCTGTGTCAGCATGGAGGCTGGATCTGGCCTGTGTGGGCACATCCTTACTGCACATTTGTGACACTCACCTTGCACTGGCCCAACAAGCACCTAGTATTGCACTCTTAAAGACATGGAGAAATGGGGACAGGTGGGTGGGTAATTCATAGTTTTAGAGCTTTTTCAGGGGTGCCACCATCTCATGTTCACACTTGTCTGATTTTATGGGGGGGAAATTTTTTTTATGCAAAGAAAATTGGATAGCGAGGAAGGCCTATGTTGCTGATCTTAAGCTAAGGATTACAAAATACTCCTTAGCAAAATTCAAAAGGAGTACTCTTTGGAGTGTTTGGCAACATGGTTTGTGCACCACCCAATGAACACTCGAGACAACATACATGGAAGAAAGGGCCACTTTATTAACAAGTTATAGACAATACAGAAGGAGACTGAGACCTGCAACTGTTGTGGTGTGGAGGCTGGAACATCGAGAGGCACCAGAATCACATCTGGCCCCCCAGGTTGGGCATGCACCAAATTCAAAGCCTTGCCCCTTTTCAGGCGGCGCAGTTATCCCTGTCAACCCTGTGAAGGGCGAGGCAGCCAGAACGGGCAGTGCCACCTCGAGCCACTGAGCCTTTGAGACAGACCCCACAGTCCCAGCCAGAGCCCCCCGCCCAGGCCCTTGTGCTGCTGGACCCCTGAAGACAGGAAGTGGGTTCCATCCTGCCTTTGTTGCTGCAAGTTGCACACCAAAGGCCATACTCATGCCTTCTAACATCCTTCTCATACATGTGTTGATCAGTGGAACATACCTGCAGTTTTACAGATGGTGTAGTGTGGGCACTCTAAACCCTAGAGGACTGCCTTTTGTTACAAGGGCTGTGCTGGAACTACAAGTCCTCTGCATGCATGCTATCCCCTCCCCTGTTCTGTAATGCCTGGAGCTGCTGCAACTTCCACCCCAACCCAGGGTACTGTAAGTGTTTAAAGGAGTAATTGGGGGTGGGGAAATGAGAAGTAGCAGAAGCGGTTTGGAACACTTGCAGCCACCACCAGCATTGCATTCTCTCTATCCTATGGTAAGCTTCAAAATGCAGGGTGGTTCACGTGTCTTCAGTTATTTTGTGAGCGATCAATAGATCACAGAGGCTACTAGAAGCCACTTCCAGGTCACACCAAGCCCGTAACCCACTTCCTCGGCCTTGTTGCACCCTAGAATGCCTTGCAACTCGATAGGAAAGCATTGCATGAACCTGCCACTTGAGAGAGCATTATTGAGCCTACCTATGTCAAAACTGATTTCATTATAAGTTGTTTTGCTTAAAGTTGCAGTTTCCAAGAACCTTTCGGCAACGTATGTGAGAACTTGCTGTATGTTTGAGAAACAATTGTAAATACAGTATTTATTTTTGAAGCTTTAACTGCCTCTGCTCCTGTGTATTTATTAATAGCAGCAAACTAGCTGGGTGACAGAAAAGGGATCTTCTGCTGATATCTCTGCTTGCTAGAACCAACCTTTTTTCTAATTTTGGTTGGTGTGGCAGCTTGTGACCTTCCTTAGAAAAACATGACCTGGCCACAGGAATACAAGGTATTGTTATACCCAGGTTGGACTAGAATACACTGTGCACACAATGCTGGATAAGTCCTCAGTAGCTCACATCCATTTGGCTCAAAAATAAGCTGAGTCATGTCCTCAAAAATTGGGAAATGGTTTGGTAAATTTCTGAAGAAAGGTGGAGGTAAGATGCTGTTGGTTAGAGAAGTCTGGTCACTAATCCGTCTTTCTCATCCCTGGTTCTTCCCTCTGCTTCATCAGCATAGGTCAGTGGGGAGTAGAATAGGATGAAGGCAGGGAAGTGGCAAAACATATATAACAATTTTTGTGTGTGTGATGGGCACACGTATTGCTAGTCCCAGCAGTGTAATTAACATGAAATGGAAGCAAACTGAAACATGGAGATGCACCCAATGAATAATTTATAATAAAAGAACATAATATACAAATGTCATTAAGAACAATGATGATGATGATGCAGTTGTACTGATTTGGTTTTAATTCTTTTATCAGGGGATTTTGAGAAAGTTAACAATGGGAACTACAGGTTATAAAAACTCTTTGAATTATCTTGGCCTTTATTCTCTTGACAGATAATATAACTTAGTAAAATATCTAAGTTTAGATATTAGTACTGTAAATCCCAGATTGTATTAATCCGGTTTCTAAATTTTGGAAGACTAGATTGTTTCCAGTGACTGCACCATCTTATCTTGGTCAGAAGTAGATGATCAAAAAAGCACTATGGGAGCCTACAGTGTTTGCTATCTGAGGTAGAATTAATTTAGGGTCTTTTAAAAATTACACAGTTTTAATTCAGCACTTTTCTCAACAACCATTTCCATGTTCAAATGAACATTTCCACAATGCATGGTGGTATGAATCTGTTAGTTTGCAGCCATTCCACCATTGAGGTGAATACTGTATAATTGATTGATTCTGCATATTTTGGCTGATGGAAAATACCACCTCACCTTTAGTTTTGGCTTATACGAAACCCAAAACTTTGGATGGATTATACCACCTCACATTTGTGCCTCCTGGAAGTTGGTATAATTAGTACATTTTGAATGTACTTTGCCATGCATTGACCCATATTTTCATGTCTGTTTGTTCCTCAAGGTGCAGTTCTCAAGCATGGAAGCAAGAAGGTTTTGTCAGAGCAATTGCAGTAAGTAAAATTTTGAATGTTGTTATCAGCCCAATCCTGAGCTGCCTGGTGCGAGGGGCTGTAGCGGTGCTGAAAATGGCTGCCGCTGCATCCTGCATCTTCCAAGCAGCCGCTGCCTCCTTCTTGGGAGAAGGGAACTTTTGCCCCCTTCCCCAAGGTAAACCGAGTAGCTCCACAATGGGGCTATTCGATTCTATAATGACCTGAAGGTCAGCTTAGAATTCAGCCTTCACGTCGGGTGGCCAGCTCCACAAGACCTGCCTCCCTTCTGTCCCACTCCCTCTCCCAGGCATGCCTCTTCCCCATCCTCTCCCTGCCCTTCCTCCACCTCCCCCGACTCGGAATACCTCTTCCCTGCTTCCCCCATGCCCCCACATACCTCTCTCCGCTGCTCAGCATTCCGCGTGACTGCCAAGCAGTCGAGCTCTGGCACTCCACTGGTGCTAGGCCAGCCCTAGACTAGCAGTGGTAAAGCACTGGTGCTAGGGCCCGCAAACATGCCTTATGGCATGTTTGCGATAGTGCGTGCCGGTGGTGAGCCGGCGCACACTCTATAGGATTGGGCTTTAAGAGACCTTTAGCACTCAATTTATTTCTCTGAAAGAAGAGAAATCTGTAGGATTCAGATTTCTTACTACTTTTTTTTTAATTGAAGTTGTGAAAAGTGTTTCAGTGAATGTATTGGAAAAGTGATTGTTGATTTCTTTTGCTTTCCTTCAAGCTTCCTCCATGAACAAAACTC
This sequence comes from Tiliqua scincoides, assembly GCF_035046505.1. Classification (NCBI taxonomy): domain Eukaryota; kingdom Metazoa; phylum Chordata; class Lepidosauria; order Squamata; family Scincidae; genus Tiliqua; species Tiliqua scincoides. The sequence goes on along the minus strand of NC_089822.1, from coordinate 172,919,307 downwards.
GGTTTGGCTACATTAAGGATGCTGTACTATTCAACTTGGATTTGTGCCAGCTAAGAAATTGTCTGGGTGAGTTGTGTTCTCTGAGCTGTGGGTGAAAGTTAATAGGAGCAAAAGGTGATAGATCTGGAAGTAATCTGGACCTCCCTAGGCCCATATTATTATTATTATTATTATTATTATTATTATTATTATTATTATTATTATTATTATTATTATTATTAACAGTATTTATATACCGCTTTTCAACTAAAAGTTCACAAAGCAGTTTACAGAGAAAAATCAAATAACTAAATGGCTCCCTGTCCCAAAAGAGCTCACAATCTAAAAAATCACAATCTAATCTACTGTCTGTTGCAACTGGATGTTCTAATTGTGTTTTAGGCCTTTTTTTAGTTGAGTACCAGACAAAGATCTCTGGTGGAGCTAAGAATACTTACTTCCTAGTAAACATGTATAGGATTGTGCTGTTGAAAGTGTATAAAATAAAGAATGAAGCCATAGCTCAGGGGCGGCCAACCTTTCAACTTTAGGGCTCCTGGACCTTTAACAATTGTGTAAAGAGGGAATTTCAGCAGGTGAAACTTATTGTCTCACAGATGACAAGGTGTGCCTGCTGAAATTTCCTCCTCTGCACAATTGTTACAGGCTCAGGAGCCCTACAGTTGAAAGGCTGGCCATCCCTGCTACAGCTTTTTCATCACCCAAAAGCCAATTAAGTACATGGGATAAAACTGTGGTAAAAGGAAGAATGAACACGGGCTTTTAATTCTGAATGTTAGTCTAACACAATCAAGAGTCACTGACATACTTAAATATGGTGCCTTAGAATTGTCAGTACTCAGGAATGCATGTTGAAAAACTGTTTCAGAACAGAGAACTTTTAGAGGATATTTGGGAAGAAAAGAGTAAAAAAATAAAGTAATACATAGACAAAGATATTATAGGAAAGAGGATTTAAGTACACTGAAGAGAGAGTGCCAAGAAAAGCATAAATAGTAGCTAACAGGGTAATAGGGTTATTGGAACACTGCAAAACAGGAAAGAGATTTGATAATTTTTTCCCATTTTGTAGATGACACCTGAAAGTCATTTTCACCCACAATAAGCGGCATGATGACCCCACATAGCATCATTTTTTTTTTAAAAAAAAAGCAGTTTAACATGCAAATTAATAATGGTGCCTTGTAATGGGGGAGGACAGCCAGCAGAACTACATGATAGGGTGCTGCATACAAGCAGTTGCTCCACAGAGCAGTCCCATGGAGTTTGGATGTTAAGCACTTCTCACATTGTTGCTTATTTGTGTTAATCAGATATAAGCGACAAATAAAAATGCATGAAGCTGAAATCAAGCTTGATACCATTATGACCGAAAGTTATTCTGCAAGGAGAGAACCGTGAAATGTGACGGACACAAATATGCAGAAAGAGAGCACGCAATAGGAGAGAGAAGAGAAGAGTTCTGGGAAAAGCATAGATGTACAACTGAATACTGTTTTATACAACTGCTTGCCACATTAAGCAGGCTTCTGTATTGGCCAACTGTGGAAGAGCCATGCTATGCCAAGGAATTAGTGGTCTACATAGTTTCTCCCCTATGGTCAATCTGTCCCTCCATTATTGGGTTAATCTTTGGGAGACGTGCTGGGGCACACTTAGTCTACACTTAATCTTATCAGAAGACATTCTGGGCAGTATGCCAAGATCATGTGCTTGGGATTACAACCTCCCAAGATTACATCAGCTACTTTTCTGACTAAGGAAGCAATTGTATCCTGCGCTGGAACAGGCAAGCCAAGAGGCTTGTGCTGTATCCAGCACAGGATACGGGCCATAAGCAGCTCAGAGAGAGGTAAGGGGAAACATTTCCCCTTACCTCTGGGTAAGGACTGCTGGCCCCTATGGGTCTCCTCTTGAGGTGGCACAAGTCCGAAGAGAGTAGAGTGGCTTGGAGCCGCTCTGTTCTCCCCAGGAAAGAGGGTTGGGATCTGGCATAACTGCTGGATTCAAGCCCCGTCTCCTGCTCCCAACCCCCCTGCCACCAGGGCCACCCACTGTCTGCACTCTCCCCACCCAGAAATGCCTCCCTCCCACCTCTGCCCCACTCCCCCAGTCTATCTCAGAGGCTCGCGTTGGCCCAGTTGGGACTTCTCTGAGTGCCGGCCTGGCTTCCTCCTGAGTAGGTGCAAATGTGCCTTATGGCACATTTGTGACCCTCCTGGGCCGGCGCAAGGGCTGGACTGCGCCGTAAATGATATAAAACTGCGCTTGAGACGTTATTTAATGGCATCAGCAGAAGGAATTGTGTGTGGTCAGCTGCAGATGAACCATATAAAAGTCACTCATGAGGGGGATATATCTGATAGCAATTCTGGTGTAGTGCAGTGTCTCCCAACTTGGTTCTTGCCAGAACCTTTAGGAATACTTGAAAAAGAATTGCATAATGGCCGAAAAAGGCAGGTATACGTATATTAGAATGCTTTGTGGGGATGGCAAGGCAGGAAGGAAGGCAGCTAGCTGGCTGCAAAAGCCTGACCAACTGCTAGTTCTTGATCATTAATTCAGGTATTGTCAGATATGAATCTGTCAATGAAAACTAGCACAGTAAAAAAGTTCAAACATCGTGTGGAAAGTGATCAGTCACCAAGAATTTCTCAGGACATGTCTAACACTTTGGTGCAAAACAGTGAAAAAGCATAGTGTTCAGTTCCTCAAACAGGTAAAAAGAGAAAACACTGCAATTAATACAGGCAGTGGCATTGCTAGGGGGTGCAGGCTGCACAGGGTGATGCACCTGGGGTTTTGACACCACTACTGGCCAAAATTTTTAAAATCTTGGAATTTTTGAATAATACCACAATTTTATATATCAATAAAAATGCGTAATTTCATGCAGAATGCAATCCAAAGTTATAGCCAAAAAAAACAGTGTGGTGGGGCAATGGAATGCCCACCTCCTGGGGCGTTTCCCCAACCACTGCATAGGTCCTTCACAGTGACATGCTGGCCTCCCTCACTAGGTGACGCTAACTTTAGTGACGCCACTGAATACGTGAAGTATGGTTTTCTGTATATAGTAGGTGAGGGCTGTTCTAAGTGTGTGAGGAAGTATTAGTCAATGGTAGCATGAAATCTTCTTTGCTCTTGTGGCATTTACAAACAAAACATGCCAACTATACCAACATGGATATGGAGTTAATGGTAACATTAACATGGTAACATTAATAAATTAAAGATCAATAAGTCACCGGGCCCTGATGGCATCCACCCAAGAGTTATTAAGGAATTAAAGAATGAAGTTGTTGATCTCTTGACTAAAATATGCAACTTGTCCCTCAAAACGGCCACGGTGCCAGAAGATTGGAGGATAGCAAATGTCACACCTATCTTTAAAAAGGGAAAGAGGGGGGACCCAGGAAACTATAGGCTGGTCAGCCTAACATCTATACTGGCTAAGGTGGTGGAATGCCTAATCAAAGATAGAATCTCAAAACACATAGACGAACAGGCCTTGCTGAGGGAGAGTCAGCATGGCTTCTGTAAGCGTAAGTCTTGCCTCACAAACCTTTTAGAATTCTTTGAAAAGGTCAGCAGGCATGTGGATGTGGGAGAACCCCTGGACATTATACATATATCTGGACTTTCAGAAGGCATTCGACATGGTCCCTCACCAAAGGCTACTAAAAAAACTCCACAGTCAGGGAATTAGAGGACAAGTCCTCTCATGGATTGAGAACTGGTTGGAGGCCAGGAAGCAGAGAGTGGGTGTCAATGGGCAATTTTCACAATGGAGAGAGGTGAAAAGCGGTGTGCCCCAAGGATCTGTCCTGGGACCGGTGCTTTTCAACCTATTCATAAATGACCTGGAGACAGGGGTGAGCAGTGAGGTGGCTAAGTTTACAGACGACACCAAACTTTTCCGAGTGGTGAAGACCAGACGTGATTATGAGGAGCTCCAGAAGGATCTCTCCAAACTGGCAGAATGGGCAGCAAAATGGCAGATGTGTTTCAATGTAAGTAAGTGTAAAGTCATGCACATTGGGGCAAAAAATCAAAATCACATAAAAGACTAATAGGTTCTGAGCTGTCTGTGACAAATCAGGAGAGAGATCTTGGGGTGGTGGTGGACAGGTCGATGAAAGTGTCGACCCAATGTGCGGCGGCAGCAAAGAAGGCCAGTTCTATGCTTGAGATCATTAGAAAAGGTATTGAGAACAAAAAGGCTAATATTATAATGCCATTATACAAATCGATGGTAAGGCCATACCTGGAGTATTGTGTCCAGTTCTGGTCACCACATCTCAAAAAGGACATAGCGGAAAAGGAAAAAGTGCAAAAGAGAGTGACTAAGAAGATTACGGGGCTGGGGCACCTTCCTTATGAGGAAAGGCTACGGCGTTTGGGCTTCTTCAGCCTAGAAAAGACACCTGAGGGGGGGCATGATTGAGACATACAAAATTATGCAGGGGATGGACAGAGTGGATAGAGAGATGCTCTTTACACTCTCACATAACACCAAAACCAGGGGACATCCACTAAAATTGAGTGTTGGGAGGGTTAGGACAGACAAAAGAAAATATTTCTTTACTAGGCGTGTGGTCGGTCTGTGGAACTCCTTGCTGCAGGATGTGGTGACAGCGTCTGGCCTGGATGCCTTTAAAAGGGGATTGGACAAGTTTCTGGAGGAAAAATCCATTATAGGTTACAAGCCAAGATTTGTATGTGCAGCCTCCTGATTTTAGAAATGGGTTATGTCAGAATGCCAGATGCAAGGGAGGGCACCAGGATGAGGTCTCTTGTTAACTGGTGTGCTCCCTGTGGCATTTGGTTCCTAGTCCTAGGAAGCTGGACTAGATGGGCCTATGGCCTGATCCAGTGGGGCTGTTCTTATGCTCTTATGCGTTGGTGGAGAGGACTTTCTCTTCTTATGCCTTCATAAAAAATGAACACCAAAGTAAGCTAAATGCAGTTCCAGCTTTAAGATGGTATCTTACATCAGTTGAACCTAATATCCAAAAACGATGTGCCTCAAAACTAGCTCAAGGATCACAGTGAACATTTGTTGTGTGTTTTATAACAATTATTCCACTACTTGGCCATTTATTTACAGTTACAACATATAAATATGAAATAACAGCAACTATATTAATTACAAAGATTTTGCTAATATGAGGGGTACAATTTATGGAAATGGCCTGCCAAGGGGTACACAAGTGAAAAAGGGTTGGGAATGACTGGTGTAGTGGTTTGGGAGTTGGACTTAGAGCTGGATGATCCAGTTCCAAACCCCTGCTCAGCCATGAAGGTGACCTTGGACCATTCACTATCTCCCAGCTTCACTCTATCTCACAGAGTTGTTGTGAGGACAAAAGGAGGGAAGGACCCATGTACACTACCCTGAGCCCGTGGAGGAAAAGTGGTATAAAAATGTGAAAAGGAGAAACATAAAAATGATGTGCTTTGTTGTTATCTGTTTAAAGGAAATTGTTTGCAGGGTAACAAATCCCAGTTTCTCTCTTTCTTCTCTTCACTGGTGTGCTCCTTTTTTCAGTATCTGAAAAGAACCTTTGCCATTCTAGCTATATAGCATCTTATTATCATTCTTTACAAGAGACAACTATCATATGTCCTTCTAAATGACAATTATAGATTTATTTGTGCAGAAAAGCTCTTGCCTTTGTAATGTTCAATTTGAGAAATATTTGTTTGTGTTATGTATCCTCTGCATTTAAAACGTTACTTTGTAATTAAAATTTAGATTTGTTTTTCAATGAAGAACATGCATTTTACATAGTTTGTAGCAAAGACAAGAAGGCATTTCATAACACCTTAAGACCAGTGCATTTATTTCACCTTATGCTTTCATGGAATAGAGTCCAGTTCATCTCATGAAGTTCATGAAATGTTATGGTGAAATAAATGTGTCAGTCTTAAAAGTGATACAAGATTCTTTGGGTGTTTTGCTTCACTATACTACCATGGGTATGCTTCTGTGAGACTTGGGCTTCTGAATGGACTTGCTTCATTTCAAGGGGCGTGAATCATTGGAAAATCTGGTTGATCCTTTTCTGCCCTGAAGGACTGGTATTTGCAGAAACACATACCAGAACTGCAGACAAGCACAAATGGTAAGTGATTAGGCAAAGAAACCAACATGTAAATGGTCCAGGGTTATCTTTGTTTCTTAGTCTCATTGCAAATGAAAAGATTCATGCAACCCTAGTGATTGTGCTTAACATACAAACTGCTGAGCAGGCAGTGCTATTAGGAGTGAAGGTGCTAATTGTGCTCCTTCCAATAATGCACTGATACTAATCATCTTCTGAAAGAAGCAAGAGGATATCTAGCTACAAGGGAAAACAGTGGAGGTGCAAATGAAAGTGACAGCAGGAACATTCAAGAATTTCTTTGAATGTCTATAAAAAGGAATCCAAATTAACATGGTCTAAAAGTTGAAGTTGAACCCTGCTGCATCCAAATGAATGTGCATATAGATCAACATCTTGTTTCACCCAGTGGCCAACAAGATCTTTTTGGAATCTCAGAGGCAGAGCTCCCATCCGATAATCCTTCCCCACTATTGCTCCTTGTGTTCCTTGTGTTCACAGCATATGGCCTCTGAATCTGGAAGTTTCATATCACCATTGCAACTAATAGCCATTCCTAACCTCCATGAATTTGTCTAATCCTCTTTCATGAAATTGATGCCGTTGTCTATATCACCACTACTTGTGGCAGCGAGTTCCATTTGTTAATTGTGCATCATGTAAAGAAGGACTTTCTTTTGTCTGTCTTGAATGTACAGTTTTCTCTGAGTGAGCCTGAGTTCTGGTATAGTGGAATGAAAAGAAAAAGTTCTATCCACCTTCTTTACACCATGCATATTTTTATAATTTTCCAGATCATTTAATCATCATGTATCAAATATGGATAATGTGATGAAGCAATGTCTAAATTGTTTTTTTTTGGGGGGGGGAGGGTCGTGGTAGTAGTGATAATTAATGCAGTGATTCTAAAACAATCTGAACTTGGACCTCCCTTCTAAATTTGCAGTCCTTCCTGAAGCCTGCCAGAAACAATAAGCTGTTCAACCAAAGAATGTGCAGCAATCCTTGCAAACAGTCATGTTCATACAGCCTTCTGCTGTATGCAAATATCTGTGAACTGGGATCATTATTGTACACTGATAGCCGAAGAGGGACTGAGCAGGATCACTCTAATCCTTTCCTAAAATCTCACACAAGAATAAAGAGAATAGCATCTCTTTCTGAACTACTTCATAAAACATGCTGGAACAATGGACCAGTAATGGTGTAGTGACCCCTATACATCCAAACTGAATCAATGTACCCAGGATTTGGAGAGGAAGTTGCTTCTGGATCCTCGAAATTCACACATTCCATCAAGATACTTCATGATCCTAAGGGGATGCACACTTGAGATCCACTGGCATGCCATAAGTTTATATTACAATTTAGAGAAGAAATAAAAGATTACAGTCACAGGAAAACATGCTGATTAGTAAATACAGTCAGTTCTCTTCACATGCAAATTCGCTATCTGTGAATTTGCTTATCTGCGAGGAGCAGAACTGCCACCTACTTTCATTAACTGCAACTCTGTTCTTGTAATCTGTGGATACTGTGCCAGTGCACTCAATGTGGGGGTGGGCTTGGCACAACTATGAGCAGGCAGGAGTGAGAGAAGTTTGGGAGGAGGAGGAGAAAAGACAGTGGCCTCCTCACAAACAGAAGGTACAACTGGTACTGTGCAGGGACAAGAGAAAGAGATGCCTGTACAATATATGGCCAACAGAAGAGGGGATGTTGGCCCATGGAGAATTGGTCACATTTGTGTCAGCTTCCAGCCATGCCCTACCATCTTGGGCACCATCTTGGGGATTCCAGCTAAACCTTCAGAACCCTGATGATGAGAGGCCTATGGAAGGTCTGCTCTGGGGCTGGGAGAAACCCAGGGAAGGTGCCTAGAGACAGGTGGAGGAGCATGATGGGTGAAGTAACCCCCTCCCCACTGCTGAGCTCTGAGGCCTCATTGTTGAACCAGCAACCATCAATGAGTCAAGGGATATCCAATGCTAAGGAGGAAGCATCAGATGCTGGAGATGTTAATGAGCCCTCACTACCACTCAGCCCTATGGACTTCAAGTTAAGATTCAGGTTCCTAAATCTTATGGCATGTTCTTATGGCACGTTTGCGACTCCCCTGGGCTGGCGCAAAGCACTTGCGCCGGCCCAAGGGTACCTTAGGATTGCGCTCAGTGTGTTACTGTTAATACAAGTCAGTCTCTGACCCTTAAAATATATTATTGAGGAGAAGTTTTTGAGGAGAAGGAAGCAAAATAGGATGCACAAAGGTTACCAGGCATTTGTATCAGACACTCATTTTGTGAGGAAGAAAACCTTGCAACTTATCAGTCACCTGTTATGATAGAGTGAAATGAATATCAGCTGGCTAGAAGTGCTTTAAAAGTATGATTTCAACAACAGGGGAAAAATTCCTGGTTGACAATGTAATTTTTTTTAAGAAGATGGCCAAAAAAGGACATTTAAGTAGCACTTTTGCAATACTGCAGCAATTTTTCTGTGCATGTGTACCTTGACAGTCTAAAGAATTAAAATATTCATATTTTGGCCAAGGAAGAAAAGGAAAGATTAACTTGGAGGATCCAGCACATGTGGGACTGGCTTGATGTGCCTTTTTAGAACTTGTATGTAAAGGCTCTCTTAACCTAGGTTGGTCCTGCAGTATGTCCAAATAGGCTCTTTTTTCTCAGATCAAATAACCTAATTGGCTCCTACCGGCTTGCAGCTCTCATCTTGGGAATTGCCCCATCTTAAGATGGAGACCATCTGTTTGAAGCCACTGCCATAGTGACTACAGGGTTGAATAGTAGTTTCCTGGCAATCTCACAGACATTTGTGTGCCTGGTGGAAGTCCCTTATATTCTGGATTGGTGGCCATACATTGAACAACAAATTCTTCAACTTCTTTGATTCAAAAATTTCCCTTTTATTACAGAATAAACCTCATAGTATTGTGTTGTAAAGATATTCCATGTTACATATGCATTTGTTTCTTTTGAAGGCAAATTTACTCACATAAGCTTCAACTATGTAACTGTTTTAAAAAAATCCAATACTAACATTCTCCATTGAAATTGTATTTTACTAGTCCCACTAATACATAATGACTAGGGATGTGATTTTTTTTTTGGTGATAATGAAATAGAAACATAAGAACATAAGAACAGCAAACACATAACACTCTTTTCTGCACTTCTAATTTTTTTTTAAAACCACCTCCAAATCTGCAAAAAAAAAAAAAAATCAAAAAGCAAAACTGTTTTCTAACATCTCTACCTATTGGTCACTATAGGCTGGTTAGGCTGGACTAGAGGAGTGCATAGGTAATCACTGCAGCTGCATCTGCTGACACTGTATCAGCTACCAAGTACACTTTAAGTAATTATAATTTATAATTCTGATTTATAAAAATGGACCCTTGGAATAAAAACACACAATACCACTCTATGTGCTTTTCCTTCTTGAGAAAAAAAAAATCTGCAAAAAAATAAAAACATTTAAGAACACCTCTACTAATGACACAGTGCTGCCATCCAAGCTTTTGTTGGTTTAAATACCAAGCACTACTAATAGCTTAGTAGTGACTTTGACCCTTGTACTGTACTGAGTCAGTATCTGGTGAGACTTTATGTTGCTGTTACAATTTTAACCTCCATCTCATGAAGTACCTCTGTATTTTACTGCGTGCTTTTAATCTGCTGCTATGTATTTTATCTTGTTTTAATTGTTTTTAAGTGTTTTGTATTTTTAATGTTTATCTGTTTCCTTGTTTCCTTGTATTTTAACTTGATTGTTAGCCACCTTGGGTGCCCTTTGGGGAGAAAGGCAGAATACAAATCTAATAAATAAATAAATAAATAAATAAAATATTTGCAAGTTATGATAAATATCTTGGCACTTGGGTCCCTATCTTGGTTTACTGAGAAACCATAGGGCGCAATCCTATCTTGCGCTGGAACAGACAAGCGTGAGACAGGGCACCACAGTGCCTCGGCTGAAGGTAAGGAGAAACTCTTTCCCCTACCCCTGGGTAAGCTATTGCAGCCCCTATGGGTCTCCTTGGACTTGCTCCACTTCCTGAGGTGGCACAAGTCCGAAGAGAGTGAAGCGACTTGAAGTCGCTCTGCGCTGCTTGGGGAAAGGGGCTGGTATCCAATATAACTGCTGGGTCCCAGCACTGTCTCCAGCTCCCTCCCCACCTGCCCCAGGGCCGCCCACCACCTGCCCTCCCCCTTTCCCGGAACATCTCTCTCCCGCCTCTTTCCCGCCTCCTCCCCGCCCACTCCAGAGCTTTGCGTTGGCTGAGCTTGGCCAACGCAAGATTTGGTCCCTCTGCTGGTGTGGAGGCTGAATTCAGCCTCCACATGCCGGCCTAACAGACTCACAGGGAGGCACAAATGTGCCTTATGGCACCTCAGTTTTGCATCCATATTGAATTAGTTTCAATAAATAGCTATTAGCAGGTGGACGTCTGTAAAAAACAATGCCCTCTTGACTGTTGAAACTGGTTATATTATATAACAGGGGTGTCAGCATTTTGATAGGAGGGCCACATCATCTCTCTGACACTGTGTCAGGAGTCGGGGAACAAAAATAATTAATTTACATTTCAAATTTGCATAAATTTACATAAATGAATATATTAAGAGATGGAACTTATATGAATGAATGAAGGTCTTGCAGGAGCTCAAGGCCTAAAAAAGTCCTTGCACAAAGCAAGGCTAGCCTTTCCTTCACTGCCAGTACTGCATCACAGACGTGAAACAGCAAGTAGTGGAGGGAGCCCTTGTCCCACAGCTCAGGTGAGAGGTCAAACATTCGTCCTCACACTGAGAGCAGTTGCGTTGGGCCAGCATGGGCTCCAGTAAGTTTCCGGAGGGCCAGGGGCTCACTGGAGACTGGGGTTCCTCATGGACCAGATTGGTTGAAGATGGCTGCACTGTTTTATTCTTTTGGTCAGGGCTCAGTTCAGTTCAGTAGACCTTTATTGGCATAAAATACAGAGAAAGAACAAAACAAAACAAAAATATACAAAGACACCACAACATAGACATCAGTCTTTTCCTCACATACTGCCCAGAGTTCCAGAGCTCTGCCTGGCAATTACCCCAGATAAAAAGGCAGCGACCCTATCAAGGGTCTCAGAGTCAGATGTGGAAAGGAGAGACTGAAGCATGATTGAGTCCTCCCAGCCCTGCATCCTAGTTAGCAAAGGGCCTAGATATTTCTTGCGTGAGACGTCATGAAGTGGGCAGTAGAAAAGGGTATGTGTTATGGTCTCAATACAATCCCTACCACACTTGCATTTCCTCTCCGAGTAGGGAATACCACTGAACCTGCCCGATAACACGGCTGATGGAAGAGCATTACATCTTGCAAGTGTGAATGCTCTCCGAGCCTGTGGGCACTCCAGGTGATAAAAGAAGGAGGCCAGTTTCCCGAAACTGATTGGAACATGGAGATAGAGTGGAGAGCATGTGGTTCTGGCGGCACTAAACAGCTCTTGTTGTTCGATGTCAAGAATTCTTTCTTTGACGATTCTGTAAGCAGCATCACACCCAATCATGCCTAGCTCTGCAGTGTCCAGCCCTATTGACTTGAGCTTGGTTAGAAGATCAGTGATCTCTAATGGCAGGACTGAATCCGACAATAATTGGAGCATTAGACCAGAGGAGGTAGGGTTAAATAAAGTCCTAAACCAAAATTTCAGTAATCTAAGCCAAGCAGTCGTCTTTAGCCGAATTAACCCCACCTCAAGACACAGAACCGAGTAGGGAACGCACCTGGGTAAACCCAAAATCTTCCGCAGAAAGGAGGCTTGAATGCGTTCTAATGGTTGGGTAATAGCCTTATACCAGACGGGAGAGCCATAAAGGACCAGGGAAAGAATCTTTCCCTTAAATGCCTCCAGAGCAGCTGGAACATAACCATTGCCGCAGGTAAAAAAGAAACGGGAAATAGCTGAGGACGCCAGTTTGGATGCGTTCTGCACTGCCTTACGATGAAAAGCCCAAGTGAGCCTGTAATGGAAGTTGATTCCCAGGTACTTGAAATGCTTAACCTGCTCCATTTTATTGCCATTACAAGACCACTTAAAAGCCTTCCATCTATTGGCAAATATCATTATCTTAGATTTAGCATAGTTGATTTGCAATTTGTTGGACAGAAGATACTCTTCAGTGCGATTCAGCAGACGTTTTAGGCCAATCCTAGTATGGGATATCAGTACTGCATCATCCGCATACAGAAGTAGCGGCACTTGGCTTGCGCCAAGCTTCGGGCAATGGCTATCTACTTCCTTCAGGGATGGGGCAAGGTCGTTTAGAAACAGATTGAAAAGCATGGGGGCCAAGACACAGCCCTGTTTGACCCCTTTGTTGGTAGCGATGGAATGAGTTAGATTCCCACTCCAGGAGCGTCTAACCCTGCATGAAGTATTTAGATGGAGGGACCTAATCAGCAGCAACAATTTTTTATCAATCCCCATGTTTTCCAACTTGGACCAAAGAAGCTCCCTATCCACAGAATCGAAGGCACCTTTCAGATCAAGGAAGGCTACATAAAGGCGAGCCTTGCATATCCTAACCTGCTTATGGGCCAAATGAGATAGGATCAAACAATTGTCCAAAGTTGATTTGCCCCGACAGAAGCCAGATTGCTCGGGGCCTAAGATGCCTTGCGAAGTAACCCAGAGAGTAAGTTTATTGCATAGATATTTAGCATAAATCTTACCTATTACAGAAAGCAAACTAACGGGCCGAAAATTTCCTGGTATGGTAGGGTCACCCTTTTTATGGATAGGAATATCTGTCGCTGTAAGCCAGACATTGGGCAATAGGCCAGAACTGTCAATCACTGTAAAGACGTGGGCAAGTAACTGGGCCCACCATTCCGGATCGCCTTTTAAAAGCTCAGGTGGTATTTCATCTGGACCTGCAGCCTTCCCTGGCTTCAATTGCATAATTAGTTCTTTAATTTCCTCAGGGGTCACAGGAGGCCAGATAGGCAGATCCACAGAGGTGAAGTCAGGGTAGGCGTCTGGGGATTTGCTCTTATCGTAAAAAATGTCTGTGAAGTGTTGAACCCATGTAGATGATGGAATAATAGCAGGGTCGTATGTTTCTGATCTACACGAACCTGCTACAACTGCCCAAAATTGTTTATTATTATTATTATTATTTTTTTTTTGGTCAGGGCGTGGTGCCTTCTGGAGCATTTGTTGAGCTCTACTTTAATCAGATTGGGACCATGCAGCTAGCCTTGCATTCCCCTGTGCCCAACTTGACCAGGAGTCAATGCACATTTACTTACTAATGAGCAAATGCGGCAGTGTGGCTTAGTTTCGCTTTCCATAGGGCTCAATACATTCGCCAGCTTGGAGGGAGGGACCTCCTTCTTGAGTGTTTTTTTTGGGCTGACTTCATCAGATCAGGACCATTCTGGTGTCGCTGGATTCCTCTTGGCCTGCCCTTTCCAAAAGACTAAGGCAAGTTCGCCTATTCATGAGTAAACACACAATAGGGCTCAGTTTCACTTTCCATAGGTCTCTATGCATTTTTTTGTTTTCTGGTTTCTCAGCCTTAACTTTTGAGAGAAAGGAGATATTTCACTATGGTTTTTTCATTGCATTCCGCTGGAAATTCTGCATCCAACTGTATAGAGCATGATGGTATTATTCCTAACTACTGCGATGTTATCAATTTTGGTTTCTTGTGGTGTCACCCCCCCCAGGGCATATGTGGGGCGGACTGCCCCCACCCCTTGCTAGCTACGTCACTGTGTAGGACATATCACATCTGCAAAAAAGAAGTGGAACTTGTGACCCAATCTTATATGGGCCTTGGGCCACCAAAACACTCATTCTGGCTACAGGTATCACACGTTGGATGTACAGAAATGAGACTAGCAAAAGATACTTGTGTCCATGTCTACCTTTGCCCATAAGCATTCTTCTATGTCATGCTCATAAGGGGTATTTAAATTCAACTAGGAAAACAGTACCTAGTGGATGGCAGTTGCTCTCCACGGGTTCAGCACTCTCAATCAATGCCCTACCTGGACCTTTTAAATAGCATGTCATCCCCACTGTACACAAAAACAGAGCTGACCTGCATTTAAAGTATACTTTGGGTTTAGATAGGATTGGGCTGTTAAACATCTCTTCTGAGTCCTGGCCGGTTCAGGTGCACCACCTGAATGGGGAAGGGACAGTCCCAGAGGTTTCCTCCAGGTAAGGGAACAACTTGCCTAGATTAAGCCTCCACTACTGCTATGGATCTACTTGGACCTGCGCCAACAGTTTTGCTTGTGCAATTCTGAGTGGATCCGGGAAGCCGTATTGAGGACAGGAAGGGGGATAGGATATTGGCGGATAGGATATTTCAGAGTGCATAGGAATACACCTGACAGTGGCGTCACTAGGGTTCGTGTCACCTGGTGCAGGATGCCAGCGTGTCACCCTCCATGTGGTGGGTGGGGCAATACCCCAGGTGGTGGGCATGGTGATGTACCATCACTCCATCCCCACTGGTTTTTTGGCTGTACCTTTTGATAGAACAAAGATAGCACACATTCCGCATGAAATTACACATTGATTGATATATAACATGATAGTATTATTCTTCCAAATTATGATCTTAGTGATTTTGGTCACTAGTGGTGTCTTACACCCCCCAAGGGTGTCAACTTATTAACACCTTATTGGAGCAGTTCTCAAACCTTTAGCACCGGGACCCACTTTTTAGAATGACAATCTGTCCAAGACCCACCAGAAGTGATGTCATGGTGGAAGTGACATCATCAGGCAAATTAAAATAAATAAGTATAACTAATTAAAGTAAAACACATAATTAAATAAGCAGAAGCCAGCCCTCATTCACCAAGTGAATATCCTCTGTAGCCTGTCTGCAATAACACCCCCCTCCAAAATCAGTAAGGTTTTCAGCCCTGTCCAGTGCCCATTTCAATTTAAGAACTTCTGTTGAAACCAGATCACTGTCAGGATCTACCTGGATCTGCAAGTCTCAAAAAGGTTCACCTTATCAGCTGAAGCCTCTGTTTTGATCCTTTTTAGTGGGGGGGGGGGGGAGAGGCTGCCTTCTGGAGCAGTTGTTTAGCTCCAGGTGCATAGGATCAGGACCATTCTAGTAGCCTTGCACTCTCCTTCACCTGATCTTCCACACCAGCCAAGGCACGTTTGCTTACTCGCAAGTAAACTCGACCATGAGGCTTAGTTTTGCTTTCCATAGGGTTCAATACATTCATCTGCTTGGAGGGAGGGACTTCCTTCTCAGGTTTTTTTGGGGGCTGCATTCATTGGATCAGGACCATTCTGGTGTTGTTGGATTCCTCTCAGCCTGCCCTTTCCGATGGACTAAGGCAAGTTCATGTAAACTCTCAGCTCACTTTCACTTTCCATAGAGATGCATGCATTTTTTGTTCTCCAGTTTTTTGGCCATAACTTTTGATAGAAAGGAGATATTTCACTCTGGATTTCTGCATTGCGTTCTGCTCGAAATTCCACATCCAACGGTATGATGGGGTTACTCCTAACCACTGCAATTTTAGCGTGTCACCCCCAGTGCGCGTCATCCCCCCATGCACGTTACCTGGTGCGGACCACATCCCCCGCACATCCTTAGTGGCCCCACTGATACCTGAAGTTATTTCGCTGTGCCCAGTGCTTGCTGGATGGAAATATCAGTACATTTTGAAAAGCTTACACCTAAAGGGTATGTCTTGCAGTGGCAGGTTAAAGTCGTTCATTCCTAATTCAAGTGAAAACAGGAAGTATAATTTCTAGTGGGCAATCAGAAAAAAAAATTCCACTGGTGCATTTCTTGTGGTATTTCTGTGACATGCTGTCTATGATTATGCACATCAAATGGAGGAAAAATTAGAGCCATTAAATCTTATGTTACTATCTTGAAAAGGAAAAAGGATATTAAAGTATGATTTGGAACCTTTTCTTTTCATAAAAAAGTGTTTATGTCATGTAGACGCTAAATAGGTTGCTTTCATAATAGCTGTTACTAAATCTGGGTAAACATGCCAGCCAAATACAACAGCCAGCAATTTGCAAAAATTATGTTCAATTATTTAAAACCAGAGGATGGATATACCATGGGGAAGAGTGTTTTTATTTACCTGATTGCAGGCACCTCGTCTGAAAGCGGAATGTTTTCAAGAAAAGAAACATATCAAACAGTTGGGTTTTAGTTAAGAAATTGCGTTATGTATCTAGTTCTAGACCCCAATCCAGCACAGTATTAGGAATACTTCGTACCTCTTGATCCAAATGTGCCCTGTTGCTTTCAGTGGATGTAATGGGTTGTATTCCAAGGAGCGCTTGTGGATGTAAGGCAGCATTTCACATTGCTTTATGTATGGTAGGACAAGCACACGCAAATGACTCTGAGCAATAATGTGTTTAAAATTTTAGTGTCCACCAACGACATATTTGCCATAAGCTGCATACACCAAAAGCCTAATCAGGATTGCATTCCGTGCAACAACCGAGACGGATCATTTCCGGGAATGCAATAACCCCTACACAAGCAGGAGCTTCACTTAGAGCACAGCCCAATGTTTGAATGTTTCTGTTTATTTGGGTTGTTGTTTATAACGTTACATGTAATGTAACTTTTAACGTATGCATGTTTATCACTTGGTTTTGCATCACTGGATGCTTGGAATGGTGCAGATCACCTCAACCGGCAGATGTCCTCCTCAGTCACTAGTGATGGTTTAATGATTGTGAACAGGTGATTCAATTGTGTGCTCTGTCCTCTGCAACACCCCCTTATGCCCAGGATCTTGACACTTCTCTTAACAATGGTTTGACATTTCATTTCTACCTATTGCTAATATACTCCTAAGTTCTAGTTTGGAAGGTCACAGTTATACACCTCAGATTCTGCTTGTTTGTTACAATGGAATCTGGATGTGTGCTCAGCACATAATACACTATGATTCAGACATATGCTGGACACAGCAGGCAAGTGGTAAATTGGCATCCATATTTGATGCCAATTTGCATAGCTAACTGGAGGTTTAATTACACCATGTTAATTTTCCGTTGCACTTTCCTCAGATTTTCCTAAACTTAACATTCTTTAAAGGTAGCTGCTGTTGTGGGAATTACCTTGTTTTTCTAAGCAAATTTTGGCTGATTACTATGTATTTACATACTGTAATTTGAATGGCTAATTATGTAATTAGTGTAAATACATGTAATATGATTTATTTCTCACAAAAGCAGATAAAGTGCATTGCTCCTTGCTTTCCAACTCTACAAATTCCACTAGCACATTCCTAGAACTTTTCCTTTATTCAAGGTTCATACGTTTGAAGGAACACCAGGACTACCTCTTTGTATTTCCAGGGACTTGGCTGTCAAGCCTTTCAGTACCAGTATGTTTTGAATAGGAAATGCCATATTGAACAGGAACATGGAATTAGCAGCATGGCTTTCTGGGTCAAACTGAAGCTCACCTGATTAGTTCAGGGACGTGCGGTGCAGGTGTGGCAGGTGAAGCAGACCCACCCCATTGCAGTCCATAGAAAAGCACTGCAGCTACCCTGCCTTCTTACACCTGAGGAGACTATCCTTACACCAGCTTTCTCAGGTGTAAAGATAGCCCCCTCAGGTGTAAGCAGGTGGGATAGCTGTGATGCTTTTTCATGGACTATGATGGGGTGGTTTTGACTCACCTGCCACACCCGCACAGCATGTCCCTGTATTAGTTTCATGTATCTCTCGCAGCAACCTGGACATTGCCTTTGCACTTCTGGGCTTCTGTCAACTGAATTCTTTATGTAAAGCAGGGGTGCCCAAACCCTGGCCCTGGGGCCACTTGCGGCCCTCGAGGCCTCTCAATGTGACCCTTGGCCCTCCAGAGATTTGCCAGAGCCCAAACTGGCCAGATGCAACTGCTTTCAGCGTGATGGTGACTGTTTGACCTCTTGTGTGAGCTGTGGGATGAGGGCTCCCTCCACTGCTTGTTGTTTCACGTCTGTGATGCAGTAGCAGCAGCAAAGGAAAGGCCAGCCTTGCTTTGTGCAAGGCCTTTTATAGGCCCACAAGACCTTCATTCATTCATACAAGTTCATCTTTAATATATTCATTTATGTAAACGTATGTAAATTTATTCAAATTTTAAATGTAAATTAATTCTTCTTTTCCCCGGCCCCTGACACAATGTCAGAGAGATGATGTGGCCCTCCTGCTAAAAACTTTGGACACCCCTGATGTAAAGCATAGTCAATTGGATCCTTTATAGTACTTGACATTCTAAAAACATCCAACATTTTATTAAATGGTAGTTTGATTTCTGTTTCTGTCGTATAATGTTTACTGAACTCAGTCTAGCCTTAATCGTTTCTGCAAATCTGTTGGGTACTGAAGTGAGGCTCACTGGTTTGTTTTCTCTAGAGCTCTTTGGAAAAAAGGATTAATTTGATACAGTACAGTCCTATGATAAAAATGCTAACATTTGAGAAGTACCATTCAATACACTATCATTTAATGCAAACATTTCTTCTTTTTAATATCACAAGTTACTACTTTGAGGCCTTGGTGTCTGGTTCATCATTGAGTTGGTCATAGATTCTTTTCTACAGCCAATTCACTCTGTGATACTTCAAAACATCCCTCTAGTTTATTTATCTTAAAAATTATATTCCATTTTATCCTCTTAAAAAAAAATAAGATGCCCAAGGTTTTTTATAAAATTAAAATACAATAAAAATCATAGTGCAAAAGTGACCATGGCAAAAAAAATAATCAAATTAATAGATCTTTAGTTCCCATTGGAAGGGCAACTAGGAGTGGACCATATACAATGTAGAAGATCCACATAATTTTGTGATTTGAGGAGCCAACTGTTTTCCATTATTATTGCAGTGGAGTAATACCTACATCTTCTTTCCCATGCCACATTTTCCTAATAAATCAATATTCAGTAAAAACTAAGAGTCCAATCCTGAGCTCGGCGCTCTGGCTTTCCGCCGGAGTGCACTGTTGCAAACGTGGCATAAGGCACATCTGCGAGGCTTACCACTAGGTCAGCACCCATGCTAGCCCAGCGCTGGTGGGTGCTGGGTTAGCACCAGGCAGGCACCCATTCTCCGCTACTCGGTGGTCTCACGGACCACCGAGTCACAGCATGGTAAGTGGGGATGGGGAAGGGAGTAGGGAGGAGGCATTCCAGGGAGGGGGGAGGTAGGTGGAGGATGGAGAGAAGGCGGGGAGGAGGTGTGACAGGGAGGCGGGAGGCATGCCAGGGGGAGGTGGGTCCGGTGGAGCTCCACTCCACTGGATCCTTTCCATTTGTGTAGGGCTTGGCACCCTACACGAATGCATTTACCTGATTAAATTTACCTCAGTAAACTGAGTAGCCCCATTGCGGGGCTGCTTCCCTTACCTGGGAGAAGGGGATGAAAGTCCCCTTCTCCTGAGATGCCGCCCGCGGTAGCCTGAGGCAGGGCCTCTGAGAGGAATTTTATCAGGGGGTACAAAATTGCTTTTGGGCCCCTTTGCGAAATGGGGGTGAAACAGAGCAGGGAAGGGCGGTGATGGGTGAGCAGAACAAGGGCAGGGAGGGGTGAAGCAGGGTGAGGGGAGGGTAGAGTAGAGACAGCTGGAAAAGTCTTTGGAGCCCACCCATGTGGCATCAGTAGTGCTCCAGCATCTCCAGTCATGGTAGTGAGCATCCCATACAGGCAACAAGTCTGAGTAGGTAGGAAAATGTCAAATCCCAGGAAATTTCTGGGCCCCCCTCCTTTGGCTCCTGGGCCCCCCTTTTTACCCTGGGCCTGGGTACAAATTACCCCCTTTACCTCCCTCTCCTAGGCCCTGGCCCGAGGAACACAGGATCCAGCAGCAGCCGTTTTCGGTGCCACCGAAGTTGGGTGCCCCGGGCAGCTCAGGATTGGGCTGCCAATCATTGCATGATAAATCACGACCTCCGCCATTTATAGAAGTTTTGTTTGGTTGTGCCCTGAAATGCACATTAGCAAGGAAATGAGAGGAAGGTGAAAGGGAAAGAATTCCCTTTATTTCTAAAGTGGCTCAATTTTTTACTTTTAAGTTTTATTTAGTAATAAGGGGTATTTTATCAAAATAGATGTTTTATGGATTTAAGGAAGTGGCCATAATTACAATTTTACAACCTTTTACATTCCCTCACAATTAATTCAAAGGTCATTAATAGCTGGATTAAATGTACGTCTATCTTAACTATTCATTGCATTTGTATACCACATTTAATTTCTCACCACTCCTTACTAGATATATGAGCACTGCTATGAAAATATATTATATAGGTTGCCAGTGTCTCTAGTGTTATTCTAATGAATGTTGGGACAAGTAGAAGTCAACCAAGAATTCATATTGGAGAAGAAAGGGATCTGGTGCTGTAGGTCCTGAGGCAAAGCCTTGCACTGGACCTTCCACCAGCTTATCAGTCATGGGTGACAGCAGCAAGTAGCGGCACTTCTCATCCTCCCCATTGGCAAATGAGGGTAACTTTGCAGTTGCTGATTGGTATTGGGAAGGTCTGGAGGTTGGCTTGACATCTCATCCTCATGGGTGCTCAGATTGTGGCTCACACGGCTGACTCCTGATGTGGCTGCTGAAGTGAAGCAGTACATTAATTATATTAATCTTATTAATTAAGCCCAATCTTTTATTGGGTTTATTGGGCTTATTGGGTTTATTAATTAAGCCCAATCATTAAGCCCAATCTTATATGTGCTGTGTACTGATGGTGTGCCACCTGTGCTGGCACTGACTGCCATAAAGCAGTCAGCAGCAATCTTAAAAGGTAACAGATCTTTTTATTCACCTTTTAATTTTTATATAAAATTATTATTTTATTATTCACTAATAAAGGAAATTTTAAAAGATGATAATGATATCTGCAATAGAAATTACTAATATTTTAAAAACTTGTTTCACAATTTAAAAAAACCAAGAAAATGAATAGACAGAATTGGTCCCAAAATATGCAAATATTAAAAAAATGAGATTAAAATCACTCATGTGGAATATGTAAAAAAAAAACACAAAGCCAGAAATCTTGTATAATATTATACTTGTGGCCATGAAGCTTCACCATGTGTCAGGAATGAAGTTGTGGTGGAAGAAGGCAAATGGGAAAGAGAGATGAGTATGTGGTGAGAGAAGAAAGATGGAGAAGATATTAGGAGGGAGTATTGGAGACACTTGCTAGAAAGAGAGATAGGTAAGAAATTGGGTTGTAAACAGGCAAGTAGCTGGTGAAGGAGACAGGCTGGAGAGAAAGATTATCTCATGGTTTTCTGGATAAGTGGGTGTTGGGAATGAGGGAATAAGTTGTTAATACTGTATTTGAATGTGTTAAAATTTTGACAGCAAGCTTCTAGTCTAGTATATTCTAAAATATTTTCTCCTGGTGTCTCTGTGCTCTTTTTTTTTTTTTTTTTTTTTTTTAAGTTCTGGTATATTTAGTTTCAGGATTAACCAATTTCTTCTGGTAACATTTTCTAGCTTTTAGGCCCCACTCCTATCCCCCACCATCCTATGAGATGTAGCCACACCTTCCCCAAACTGCCCATGAACCACTCCCCCAACTTACCTGCACAGTGTTCAGGAACTACTGGTGCGTGCAAGATACTTCCAGCTATTGCACTGGCAGTTCCTCCACTGGATACAGTTCATGCTTCACCAGTGTGGCTGCATCAACGCCAATGGAGGGGATAGGATTGGGCAATAGGTCAATATTTTTTTTCCCTCTCCAAAATCACCCACTCTCTAAGAGGTTTTTTGCTCTGATATGTCATTTGCTACAGTGCTGCAAGCCTGGAAGCCAAACAATAACCAGAATATCTTAAGTTTCTGTGAAACCAAGTCTAGAGTGATAAATGATACATTATTCTAGGAGCTGCAACACTGCATATTAGATGTTCCTTTCTCATCCTGTTATTAACTCCTAGAGTTATTTTGTAAACTAGATTTGAGACTCTTTAAATTTTTCAGTGCTCCAGATATTGACATTTAATGGATTTCTCAGTGCTCTTTAGTTAAGATGAATAGCACAGACTCAAACAACTGCAGGTTCACAGTACTTGGAAGAAGTGCAGACGTACTTGGAAAGAGATGCCATGTTTATGTTACTCTCCACAGCTGGGCAACCAAGAAATTAAGTCTTCACGGTTAGTCTTCATTTTGTTCTCAGAATTAGAATTTTCACAGCTATCGCCTTCAAGAAAGCATATTGATTAAACTGGTGAGGATGTGTTTAAATAATTTGGGCATGAGGATTCCTCTGAGAGATTTTATTATTGTTCTGAAATAGACAGTAAAATAAATAATCTGTCTAGATTGTGGTCTGTGGCCACATTTTGAAGAGCTAGGTGCATATCTAGGAAAAATTTTTGACATTTCTCCTTTTTGTAGACCCTATGCTGTCTCACAAACTCCTTTTGCAACTTCATTTCAGTTTTTCATGTAACTTGAGGAGTTGCTATTCCAGGAGTTATTTTCTTAGGGCCAAATTACATGAACACATTTTTTCTTAGTACATGCAAATACCTGTGTATGATAATGGTTGAAACCAGGGCACATGGGAAGGGGAAGATGCATTGCTTCTGAATGTTTTTATTTAGGAAATAATAATGTGAGGATGTGTGCCTAACTATTTTATTATTTGGGAACAAATAGCTGCTTCAATTGGTTGATTTTAGGGGGATGCATGGTGGGAAAGAAGCCCCTCCTTACATGCCCGGGTTATAATCAGGATTGCCCTCAGGCGTGGCTATTAAAGAGTTTTTTCTAGTTGAAAGGAAGTCTCTATAGCTGTATTTTAACATGCTATGTACCTGCTTTTTTACATGCTTATGTAGTTGAGTCTAAAGCACATGCACATCTAGTTGCAGAGTTCTATGGATCCTGAATGTGATCTCCAAGTGTGGCCTCTTGTCTCTTTAAAAAAAAAAAATTAAAGGTTTAGATCATATGAGCAGGAATTTGCTAGCCCTCAATAGGGTACTGTGAGAAATTTGTTCTGCTAATAATATTCATGGATATTCACCTACCCCATCTCAAAGTTGGGCTGAATAGCAATATGTGAAAACTTCATTTTTTGTGTGTGTTTGTTTACATATAAATAAATTTTAACTAACATACAAATGTAATTCCCACATCAACAACCAAGCCAAGGAACATGAGTCTTGCTGGGTTTCAGAAAGTTGTCAAAAATGGGTATTTAGTGAATTTTGTAGGGTAAGAATATTCCACAGTTGAGGAACATCTACCTAAAAAATTGATTCATTTATTACATCTGAGGCCTTTGCATGATGGGAGAGTAGTACTGTACACCCCTCCTACCATGCAGATAACATTAAAAATAAGCACACAGTCGTCAGTGGTCAAAATTAACACCTAAACGTTCTGCTTGTACTGTACATTTTCTCTTCTTTCAAAAAATAAAAAAAGGTGTGGTAGGAAATAGTATGAATGAAGAAGGCCTGTATGCTGTTGGGCTTTGGGTGGAAACATTAGCTCATATCTCACTTGTTTGGTGTGGAAGATGAACACATTGATCAGAAAATTATGAGTTAGTGGTACTTGTAGCAACTTGTTTGGACCTGTAGAACAAGTTTCAGTGAGGTCAGCTTCTAATATAACATGTTGTACTTGTGTACCTGAACACAGGTACACACATGCTGCATGCATCTACTATGAAGAGTTTATGCACATAGATTCAGACTTAACTGTGTCTCCCTTAAAAATACACAGGAGCATTGAATGGGACCATTGAATAGAAAAGGATGAAGACATTACCTGCATGCACATTAAAAAGCCAAGTAGTGAATATTACATGTGACCTTCAGACCTGACACAATGGACACATATTTTGTGTTCTCTTACTACAGTACAAGAAGTTAGACAGAAGGATGTGGGACCAGAAGGGCATAGCTGTAGGAAAGAATGGTTGGAAGAGATGTTATTGGGGCTCATCAAGCCACATAACTAGAGTGTCAAAGTATCCAAATGTGTATGAATAGGCCTGTAATGAAATGAAGATGCTAGTATTGATGCTGTGACAATATAGTCCTAAAAATCCTGCTTAATCCTAAATTCTGGAACTCTGATTGCTGAAAAGTCCAATGTTGGCTTGTATCAAAGATTTTACAATTTAATCAGGGAAGGAAACACATGGGAGACTGCACCGGCAGACTGAAAAGCTCAACAAGAGGTCAGATTTAGGAGTTAGGAAATGTGCTGTGAATATTTTATTCAAGTTAATATCCTGGCAGCTAAAATTTTAGCAAGCTGTAATTTTACAAGCCACCTTCTGTTAAAGCTGCCAATGTAGAATTATGTGAAGCAAGCCAAGATTCAATCAAAGCATGGGCTGGCACTGATACATGCTTTCACTCCCAGCTTACGGAGGTCAAAATTCTGCTGTTTTGTTAGCTCAAGATGTTTTTTTTAAGAACACTACGATGGTGATTACTTTACAAAGAGGTCCACTAAAAAATAACACCCCCACAGCAGTTAGATTCTTTGGCTGCATTAACACTTCCGCATGCTCTGGAAACAAACACATTCAGTAACAAATCTCTAGTAACTTTCAATTAATTCTAAACAGGGTTGCTCCTATGTAATATTGAGGTGCATTTTCCGATGCTACTTTAGCATGGCATTGTAGTTTAGTTCAACATGATGTCAAAAAAAATTTAGTCTAGAGGAACAGACCATAACTTCTTCCTAGTGTACTGAACTAGACTTGTCTATTGTACCCTGCTATGTGCTGCATTTCATTGGCTATTTGTTAATGATGTTTCACTGAAAAAGGTAGAAATTATTCTTTCTTTCTTTCTTTTTTTCTTTCTTTCTTTCCATACAAACCTTGTATGCCACATTTTATGGATACTGATTTTCAGCCCTGTTATAACAGCTAAAGCTTGATTAGCTGCAGTAAGGCTCAGCCAGAAACCCATAGTCACCTCAAACCTGAAGTGGGGAAAGCTAGTACATAGATATGAACTCAGAAAGACTATCAACATTCCATGGTCAAATAATTGAGGTCAAGAGAAAACAAACAGACAGGTTACTCTGTGTGCAAACTGAGCAGCAGGGTGAGGAGACCAGGGCATTAACATGTCCCCTCTGCAAAATCAAGTTTCTGAAAATAAAATACAGAAATACAGAGGAAGACTGAGCTTTCCAAATACACAAGTTGTAATGTAACCCCTCCAAGAAAACTAAACAAATAACTAGTTAGGAAGTTAGAAAGCAGCAAAGGGGTGGGTGCTTTCCTGTGTTGTATAGCCTGCCATATGTATGACTGTTGGGCATAAGTCATGGGTGCTCCTGGCTCTCAGGTAGCAGGTTCATTCCCTGGAAGCCAAAGTAACTGACCTGATAACTTGGGAGAGTCAGAGAGTATATGGATAGAAGCGTCCTACTTCCTGGCTGACAGCTCTGCTGCTGTGATACAGAATGAAAGTCTCAGGAAATTCCTCATTGCCAAGGCCACCAGGGCTTCTCATGGACCTGAATGAAATATTCCCAGACTATAAACCTTCCCTTTAAGGGGGAGTGCAGCCTTATCAAGGATAGGTCTAATATCTCCCAGATTGGTAGAAGACCCAACTAGCAGTATCTCATCTGGATTACATTTCAGTTTGTTCTCTTCTATCCAGGTCCACAAGCTGTCCTACTAGCTGTTCAAAGTTTCCACCATTTCCCTATGATCAAATGAAAAGTGAAACAGAGCTTGGTATCAGTTGCAAACTGGTGACTTTGCAGCCCAGATCTCCAGACAACTCCACTCAGTAATTTAATTTCATGTAGATGTTAAACATCTTCAGGGATAATTTGGAACCTTGCACAACCATTCAAATCAAAAGTCAGGGGGTAGAGTGAAAATCCTCCATCAGAGTCTTCTGGATCCTATCCTTAAGATGTGAGTGGAGCTACCTACATCCAGCCCGACCATGCGATCCAGAAGAATACCATTACTTTGCATTACATTCAGCCCCATCTACAGGCTGAATGAGGCATAGCTCTATATTATACGACAATGGGAGACATGGAAGCAGGTCTTTAGACCAATTTTTAGCTCTAACGACGCAGTTTTGCTGTGCCAAGCTAGGAAACCCAATTTTTGTGTAGTTTGTTTATATTTGAAGTTAATTCAAACAGGGACCCTGGTGTCCACAGATTTCAGAATCCACAGGGGGCTCCGGAATGGAACCCCCGCGCATACCGGGGTCTGATGGTACATTGATAAATGTCTTTAGTTTTAAAAACTATCAACTGAATTTATTCATTCTATTTAAATAGTCCTAGAAATCTCACATTGGTGATAACTCTGTTCCCTTGCTTTGTTTATTAATGAAATAAGGAATGACATACTAGACATTAAAGAGCCATTTTTTAAAAACCCATAAAAAGTAGAAATCACATATGTAAACATTGGACATTGTACTAACTGCACACTTTTTACAGTATCACAGAAAATGTGTGATAATGTTCACAAACAGGGTGTTGACATCAGTTTAGTAAATGTGATGTTTAACCTGCTAAGTTGTGAAAATAGGTGCTTGATATTCAAGCTCACATGCTGGTTGTTTCTATAAGCAAGTGCCAAAATAACAAATGTATTTGTGAAAAACAAACTATAGTAGAACTTTACTGTGACTGAAACAAAAGTGGTACAGCTTCTTAAAGTGTGTTGCAGGTTTAAATGTCAGAAACTAGAAAATCCTTGCAAACTGGCTGTCACATGCATGTTTTCCAGTAAAATGTAAGATATTTGATATACTGAGTCAGTGCATCTAGCCCAGTACTGCAGTAGCTCTCCAAGATCTTATGCAAAAGCCTTTCGTAGCTGCCTGAGATCCTTTTAATGGGGGATGATGAGGACTGAATCTGGAAAGTTCTGTATGCAAAGCATGTAACCCTATCACTGAGCACTGGCCCCTTAACTGATTTTAATATAGTTTCAGATTAGCATTTAAAAGAGGTAAGTATATTATAATCTAATTTATCTGGAGGATAATTGGAGGAAATTGAAAATGTTTTGTTAACCAGACCACACCAAACATTCAAATAAAGATGAGCGATATTTACAGAGATTTACCCTGACATGGGCTTGCTTGAGAAGGGCACTGAATATGCATAATTGTGAGGTCAGAGTAATCTTTAGATAATTGAAGCTCAAAATGATATGTATTTCTTAGCTATTTTCAAGATTGTCTAGGGTATGTTTCCATATAGTTATTAACTTTCAATTCATTATTGTAGGAAATGAACGGTTCTCAAAGCCTAATCTTTCTTGATTTCATTAAATGGGCTCTTGAACTTTTATGCACAAATACATTTTCTCCATAGTAGCATAGCAGCGGTGATGGGTTTCGAGAGTTGAGGTATTCCTGTTTGTTTTTTGAGAGGTGGGCACAAACTCTATTTATGCAGGACCAGTAGAAACAAAATAGTAATTATTTCAATGTTCTGATGTTCAGGCATGTTCTGATACCATTTGCAGTCTGTTTTTAATATTTTTAGATATTAGATATAATATAGATACTAGATAGCTGTAGAATAATTTTGATGTTGGATATAAACATATAGTATTTATATGTTACCTCAGCTAATTATAAACCAGGTGCCCAAAATCCATTCACGTAGGGAAGTGACCTAATCCAACAGTTTTGTTTTTAAAATGGGTTATGCACACACAGCCTTGGCTCTGAATCTAGGCTAGAATATCTTCTAATCTGGATACTTCATTTCCCTGTTTGTATGCCATCATTTAAGAATGTGGCCCCAGATTTCATTTTTGAAACATAGATATCATGCACTAGAACTATTTTGAGTCAAATGATCAAAGTGAGGTGAACACAGAAATACTTTTTCTGTTGACTTAGGGCCCAGTTCTGTCCAATTTTCTAATGTCAATGCAGCTGCAATGCAGCCCTGAGGCAAGGGAACATTTCCCTTGTTTCAGACCCACACATCACAGGGTGCAGCATGCATCCCTTTGGCACGTGATGCTGTGAACCAAGAGCTCTCACTAGACTCTGGCCAAAGTAACGCCATTTTAACATCAGTTCTAACTCTGGTCCTAAAATGCTTGTTAGCAAGAAACTGTGAGCCACCCCTGACCCAGTGCCTGGCTCTCTAGTGCCCTAGTCCTTGAAGACCAAACAGAGCTGGTCTGCGTTATCTTGCCAAAGCAACAACTAATAGGAGGGATAAAGGGGGTGTTTGAGTGTGGCAGGGATGGAATTTTACAGGACTCTTTGTCTATACTTGTCTATGTTTGAAATGTATAAAAAGCTAGCTGCATCTAGCTACACTTGCGCGTGATCTGAGGCTTTGGTAACAGCAATAAACAAGCTGTTTTCTGCTATACCTTCCCTCAGAGTGTTAAATTGGGATGTAGCACTCCGGGTAACGAACCTCACGCTGCCTTTAGGGGAGTCAAAAGCAACACACGGCTACATCGGGGCTGGAAAGTTGAATAGGATTGGGCCCTTAGAGGCCAATCCTATGGGTTCAAGCACTGGTGGCATGAGTGCATCACCGATGCTGGGTGTTGCAAATGTGCTGCAAAGCATGTTCGTGGCACCTGGCGAGGAGAGAGCATTGGTGCTGGGCCAGTACCAGTTGGTGCTGGGCCTCAGCATCTTGAGGATGCCACACAGGAACCACCAAAGGTAAGTAGCACCGCTGGGCGGTGGTGCGGCTTTTGGGGGCAGAAGAGGCATTTGGGGCTGGGGGGAGGGAAGGAAAGGGTAGAACAGGGGAGAAACCAGCTCAGGAGGCATCCTCCACCGGATCCTATGCCTATGGGGCTGCAAATTCCAACATGGGGCTTCTCAAGGGCTTCCTATCCTATGGGGCTGCAAATCCCAACATGGGGCTTCTCAAGTCTGCACCAGCAAAATAGCTGGCGCAGACTCAATAGCCCCATTGCAGGATCCAGGGCTTTACTTGTGGTAAGGGGACAAAAGTCCCCTTCCTCTGAGGAGACCTCTCGCAGCCTCCCTGGCCCCACTGGATACAGTGGTAGCCATTTCAGTGCCTCTGTACCTGGCGCTGCCGGGGAGGATAGGATTGGGCTGCCCATTTCCAAATCTGACAATGCAGCGAAGCTTGTTTTCCTGTGTGTTTATAATACTATTAAAATGGTAAATAGCAGTGCTAATTGCTATTTCTTTAATTCCACAAGAACAAGATAATGAGGATTCTTCCTTTGTAATTCTAGTGTGATATTTTTGTGGGTGGTTTTTAATGCACGTGGCATGCAATTAGAGATTATATAGGCAGAGCTTTCATTTCTCTGGAGTGCACCATTCAGCATGGAATGTATTTTAGTGCCTGGGTTACTATGAGACTGGCGAAGAGATGAATTCTGTTTGGTGTTTTGCTGTTGCTTATTACCAACCACTGTTTATACTTCAGATGTAACATAATCTGCATTCCTCAAACCATTTACTAATTAGTTACACTGAGAGGACAGTGCTGGAAAGAGCAGTTGAAGGATAACAGCCAAAACCTGGTCATCATTAGACTCTTGAGTTATTGTAGCAAAACATTGAAACTCTGATCTAGACGGCATTGCGACATTTAAGAATTTCACCACCAAATAGATCAAGGGCATCAAACATAAGGCCTGGGGGCTGAATGTGGCCCATGGAAGCTTTTTATCAGGCCCTCGGACTCTCAGCTGCTTAGCAGTGCTGAGGTGGCACTGCTGAACGGGCAGCCCACATGAAAATTAGAGTCTCCCATGTCTTGAAATATGATCAAGATTTGTGTGTTTCTTTTCTGTCATTTGCAGCTAATGAGTTCCTAAGTGAAAAAGTGCTTATTTTTGGTTATGACTGGTTTACTGACATCACTTCCTGCCTAATGGCATCACTTTCAGCCCTCAGCAGGCATCATGAATGCTATTCGGCCATTGGTATGAAACAAGTTTGACACCCCTGAAATAGATGATCTAAACTACTAGCAAGCTGGGAGAATGAGGGGGCAGGGAGACACATAGAATCCATGCTTACCATTGTTGCACTTTGCAGATGTTCCAAGTAGTTTTGCAGCCCAATCCTATCCACATCATCAGCGCAGATGCAGCCATGCCATGTTCAGGATCCCATTATGTTCCCTTACAAATGTTCCCTTACCTGGAGGGGACCTCTGGACCACCGCCCCCAGAGGATGCAGCATGCGCTCCAGTGGCATGGCTTCATTGGCGGGAGTGGGGAGTTAGGATTGGGCTGCCCCTGTATTTGTTACTCAGGTGCAAGGCTTTCAGGAAATGGAATTATGGCCCAAATGGACCCATCCTCCAAAGCAGATGGAGCCAAACTATAGCAAAAAGACACCGTATTAGAAAATGTTCTCAATCAGGCTTTTCATCTGCCTGAAATTTTATAAATCATCTGTGTCATTTTTGTGTCTTGCGCAGGCGTCAAACTAGATTTTGTAATCAGAACTTAGTTAGCAATCAGTGATGTTAAATGATCAAGCATGGAGTGTAGATCTCTTTTACATGAACTATAGTGCTGAAGTATTTCAGTTCGGTGGCAATCAGCGAACAAGTTATTATGTAGAATGTTTAACCCTGCAAATCTAACACTAGTGCAAATAGGATTTTTGAAGACATAAGAGATTACCAAAACATCTCTCGCAACTGTATTATATTACAACCATTATAATATTATGGTATGCTAAAACTATGTTATAAAGAAGACTGTGTGTAATCTGCATCCCTTCCAAAAAAATGTTTCTTGTTTTTACCAAAGTAATGTGAATTCTTTGTCAGGGATAATTAAATTACCGGAGTCACAGTGCAATTCTATTTGCTGGCCACTGTGCACATTTTGCACACAGTGAGAAGGCTGTGCCAGCAGGAAGGGATTTGCTGTCTTGCCAATGCTGTATCCAGGAGCACTGCCTGAGGGAGGAGGTAAGCTCCCACCTAGCAGGGGTGAGGGCAGGACAGGGAGAGGGAATGTAATGACAGGGGAGGGTGAAATGGGTGGTTCAGACCCAAGGAGGGGTGGGATCTGTGGTTCTGGCTTATGCCACATCCTATTCTCCCTCCTGGGCCCGAAAGCTCTACATGGAGTTGTCAGACTTGTACCAGTGATTTTGCTGGTGCAGATCAGAGCAGCCCCTTTGATCAGGCTGGGTTTCACACAACTGTTTTGTTACCCTGAGGAGAGCTCCAGCCTGCTCAGTCCTACCACAGAACACAGTGTGGGCTGTGAGGCTCTGCTGCACCAGCGCTACTTAGAATTGGGCTGCCCCATATAGAAATCAGTACTTTTTGTTTCTTTTTATATTGTTTGTTCTCCTTTCAAGCTTGCAGTTTTTTCAAGAACTTGGATTTCTTTGTCAAGGACCTGTGGAATGAGAAGAGGGAAAACAGGGGAACTGGCGTACTTATGGGCCAGTACAAGAGTAATGCAGGAAGGATGTTGAGCTGGGTAGAATCAGGGTTCTTTATTTTTGTGCAGAGTGGCTCAGGCCCACTTCTGAATTCTAGGCACAATCATGCATAACCTTACTTATAAAAATCTGAAATGTTCAGGAAGTCAGTGGTAAGGTTTCTAAATTATGAAGGAAGCAGTGACAAGCATATAGACATCCTGGCTAGAAGCCACGTGTGCTGCTGTAATCGAACCTTTTCTGAAGCTACAAGAAAGCACAACGCTGAAGAAGTCAGAAATGGAGCAGCTGATTGTCTTGGTGGCAAGCTGCAGCAGCAAGGCCTTTCAGAGCTGGGGGTGGGAGAAGTGAACCACATGCACCATGTGCCGAGCTCCATAAAGGGGGAGTGGGCTGATAGCCACTTTCACTACCCTGGAATGTTAGAAGGAAGGCATCCTCAGAGGCACCTAATGTGCTATGGAATTCTGTTCATGGGAATCCATCAACACTGATTTCTGAGACACGATACCTTCAGTGCCATCTATAGTCATAATTGTTTTGCTTCCTTCTCTGAAGTGGATTTGTAAGTCCAGATCAGATTCAATTGTGACCTGATCCAGACATTTAGAATGAAGGCAGAAACATTTGAATAAGTAGTGGAACTGGTTTTGACATTTTTGCTGCATTCTGGGGCATTTGTTTTCAGGGAAAAGAATGTGTATTTAATCAACTTCCACCACATGTCTCACTGACTTTACCCATTCTCACTTATATAGCATCAAATACAAACTATCAAGCTGTTCTGTTGGCCGCTACACAGGATCCTTGCACATGAACTATCTTTCCCCATGTGCACATTTTACACATATTTAAATGTACACCCAGTGCCCAATCTTATCCCCTGCCACCAGAGCCAGTGCAACTGTGCCAAAAAGGCACATGCTGCATCCTATGGGGTGATGGTGGTAGGTAATCAAACAGCCTGCAGGACATAAATGAAAACATTTTGTGCTTACCTCCTGGAAGGCTGCCCGATTGCCAACTGGTCTTTTTGGACATATGCCACCTATTTTGATGGCATGTGTCTGAGGAGAGAAAAGAAGCAGGGAAATTTTAAAAAGACTTTTAAAAAGTTTTTTAAAAAGATGGGATGGCATGTGCCATTGATGCTGGATCCACCCCCTCCTGCCTCCTCCCTGCCACTGGTTCCTCCTGCTCCTCTGCCCAGAAACACCCCTGGTCCTCCCACTCTTTCTCTCTCCTCACCCATCTCCACTGCTGCCTTAACAGCACTGCATGCTCCAGGGAGGCCACTGTCACCTGGCTGCCACAGCTCACTGCAGTGGTGGCCTGGCTGTGCAGAATGGTGGATCATGTTTTGTGACTGCCATAAAGCACACTGCACTATCTGAACACATGCTCTGGTGGTGCAGTGGCTCAATGGGATTGGGAGCTCAATCCTGAGCTCCACGCACCGGCTTATCGCTGGTGCGCACTTGTCTCAAATGTGCCATAAGGCACGTTTGCGAGCCCTAACACCAGTAAGCACCCAACCTAGCCCAGTGCTTGGCTAGTGCCAGGCGAGCGCCTGGTCTTTGCTGCTTGGCAGTCACACAGACCACCGAGCAGCGGAGAGGAAAGCGGGGGCGTGGGGGGAGGCGGAAAGGAGGTGTTCCAGGGAGGGGGGAGGCAGGCGGAGGGCAGGGAGAAGGCGGGCAGGAGGTGTGATGGGAGGGCAGGGCGAGGGAGCGGGGAGGGAGGGAGGTGGGACCGGTGGAGCTTTACTGCACCAGATCCAAAGCCTCCGTGTCAGGCTCGCTGACACGGAGGATTTTACCTCACTGCTGACCTTTTGGTCAGTGGTGAATTGAGTAGCCCATTGTGGGGCTACTTCCTTTACCCATTTTTGGTGCTGCCGCAGCTGTGCACCTGGGCAGCTCAGGATTGGGCTCTGGGCTGTTAATTATTTTACATGGATAAGATACGTTGCTTTTTCCAATGTACAGACATCAAAGTAACAGGAAAACACATGTTGCTAGCATAAAACCTCAGACAGGAGTCTAATCAATATTAGGTTAATGGAAATGTACTTATTGCACTGCTATCATGTGCATTTTATCATTTATATTATTTGCAGAGTTGTAAAACAACTTGTTTACCCTTACCCATCTAATATAATGGATTCTACAGTAAGGTGGATTTTCTTTGTCCCTTGGAAATATTCATGCTTAGAATTTCCATGACCTTGATCTTACACAGAATTTATGATATGAAAACATATAAGTCTTATTTTAAAGTCACACCACAATAGATTCAGTACTATTGTCATTTAATTTTGAAGAGACTGCCTATACTTTAAAGTAGTTTACAAAATTCTACATCTAACAGCTTGATTATAATAGCCACACTATTATAACATATGTCTACAACACCAGTATTAAAGTCAGGTGCAAAGTGTGCTTGCAAAGTGTCACTAATACAACATTCAGTGTACCATTATTCTTATCATATGATCCTTAAGTCAGAGTAACAATGTCTGAGTGTGGGTTTGTGTCAGATCCTCTGTGGTCATATTTGGAGACTGGAATTGGCATTGGAGATTATTCTCTCTGTTGTAAGTTTTACTCCTAAACTGAAGAAATGTACAGATACACTTTCTAGTATAAAAGGAATGGAGCCATAGAATAGTATCCTCTTTTTTTTTATACTGAGAGGGGCACTCTCTGGGTCAGGTGCCCTGCCATGCTATAACAAGGAAAATTAGTGCCCAGGGCAAGGAAAATTAAAAGTGTTCCCTTCTCCTGTAATTGGCAGAATTAAAATACCTTTAAAACATGATGCCACATTTCTTTTTCATTTAAAATGGCACAAGTTTTTAATCATTTGTTGAATTGAGTATTTAGAATACCTTTGGTATTCCAATTTTTACAGCAATAGTTGTTTGCTATTTTGTCATTGAGGAAATATGGTAGTCTTTTAAAAATTATTTCATTTATTGCCATGATATCTATGCATGTGCAGATCATTTCCAATACGTGTGATCAGTTTCGTGCAAAGAAATGACTCTCCACACAATGAAAGCTGAAACCTGCTGCTTTATCCCAGTCTCAAGAGGTGTGCGGGGGAGGCCTTAAAATATCTGGTCTTGAGCTGCCTCATGCAGATTTGGGCAGCTAGGTGCAACTCATTGAGTACAAAAAATATATATTTGAAAATAAATTGTGGTGATTATAAAAAAAAAAAAAGTGAGAACTGACATTCTGGTTCTCAGGTGACCACCCACCCTGCTGTTTAAAATGTTTGCACCCCTCATATTTTTGCACCCAAAGCATATGCCCCACTTGCTCCACCCTAGTTACATTTCTGAGCCCTGCCTCAAATCTGCTGTTGGTCTGAGCATCATTATTTCTCAAGCAACTCACTTTGGGAAGTGACTCTGCTTGAGCCAAAAAAGGGGTGGTGTCAGGAAATGTTCAGGCTGGGTATTGGCCAGATGGCCACACTCACCAGAGGGCCTACTCAGCCAGGCCAACCCCCAGAATTTTCCAATGGAAAGAGTGGGAGGAGCCAGTATCAGTGTTACCCCTAATGTGGGGTGGAGCTGCAAGACTTGGCCTCACATGCTCCATCAACCTAGCACCTGCAATGAGTACAGGGTGGGAAGTGGTGTGTTGCAGTTTTAAGCTGGCAGCACCCATATATGCAGGGGTAAGGGGCTTTTACTGATATTGTTGTCAATTCTACTTTGTTTTTATGCGCTTGCTGTGAGTGCTGCAGTTGCCAAGAAGAGAGAAAGTTGTATGGTCAAAGATGGATTACTCCTGAACCTCTTCTCCACTAATGTGGGGCCTTGGTAAGATAACGTCTTTCAATTTTCATGAAAGTTTGCAGATCTCTGTTTATGTTCTAATAGTTGTAATTTATAATACTATAGGTAGCTGTGTTGCTCCATTAGAAAAAAGTCTACAGTAGGGTAATACATCTGTTAGGACCAATTAATAATAACTATGTGTTCAACCACATAGGTACTTGAAACGAAAAAGAGCTCAGTTATAGACAGGTTTAAGTACATTTTTTTTTTTATTGAACAACCCTATATCTATCTTAGATTTCTAACTTTTTTGTTTGAGTACATCATGAAGATATAAATACACTTTAATAGAAATGTGTTTAGGTGCATAAGCCAAAATGTCTGAAAAAAGTTTCCTTTCCTTTTTGTGCCATCAAAAATCCTCTTGATATCTACAATCAACTAGCAAGAAATGGTCAATTTTAGCTAAGAAGGAAGAACTCAGATACTTTAGTGGAAGAAGAAACGGATGTGTGTTTTATAATTTACACATCAAAAGAATCTCAATGCTGATCTGATTAATTTTTCAAGGCCAATAAGATACTCTTTCCTGAGGACAATATGGCAGGTTGATTGTCTCTCTGTGTATATAGAAAGAGGCATTCAGATTTCATTAGCTATGTGTTATAAATATCTACACCATCTAATTATATTACATTACACCACCTAATATCCGTTTTGTTGTGGATATCCACAATATCCATTTGGTAAACATTTTGAACACTATAGATCACTATATAAATGCAAAGGGTTTTTCATTATTCTAGAGAATGTTACATATACTTAAATATTGAAGTAGGTTGCTATATTATTCTATTAGAAAAAATCCAAAAGCTGAAGTCTCCTAATAATTTTATTAGGACCCCCCCCCCAAAGTCAGAAAATCTTGAGCTGGATTTTGAGCTTAATTTACCTTTTTCATCAGGCTGAATGTTAATTTTAAAAAAATGGGAGCGGTAGAATAATCACTCTAAAAGTTTGCATTTTACAGCAATCTTAAGAGGTCTAAGAGGAACTAGGAGACTCACATTGATTAACCTCACCAGGTTCTAGTAAGTGATCTAGACCAGGAGCCCAGGATTTCTGCGATAAAGCTGACTCAGTAATGGCTGTTACCCCATTTTTAGAAAATGTGAAATAGAGGAGTTAGTCTTTCTTTACCCACTGCTAAATGAATCACACTGACCACTTGTAAGGCAGAGAACACAATTTAAAGGGAAACGTGGTGGATTTTATATTAACAAAGCTGGTGAACTTAAGCTCCACTGAAATCAGTGGGATTTAGGCACTCAAGAATGCCCATCTCCCACACTCCACTCCTTACGTCAACCTGAGTGAAATTAATTTGGGTTGCACAGGAACAAGAAATGGAACATTTGTGGTGCAACCCAAAGGAATGCTCTGACCATATTCTTTATGAACAGGGCTGGCTCTGTCATGAGGTGAAGTGAGGCAGTCCTCTCAGTTGGCAAGTGTGGGGAGTAGCGTAGATGGCTTGCACCATTGTTACAGGTGCCATCTGCTTCTTGCTTCATGCACTCTCCCACCCGGGTGCACTTTCTCTCTTTCCCCTGCCCACTTATGTTTCTGTCTTCCTCTTTCTATGACCTATTCCCTTTGTTAGTAGGTGTAGCATGTTAGTTGCTCCTGCTCCTTCTGTTCCCAGGTAAAGGGAAAGGCATGCACTCCTGGGAGGCAGAGGCCTAGGACTAGCTCAGTGTATGAAGCCTGTTAAGTCCATATTGTAATAAATATTCTAGTAATAATTAACTAAATTTTCAGGAATAGCATGGTGAGAGCCACAAGTTCACATATTTCACTGAGGAATTCAACATATTCCATTATGTGGAGGTTGGGGGAATGGCTGTTGGGCACAATTCTAAACAAACAAACAAACAAATTCTCCCCTCTCCATACATGTTTATCTGAATGCATGAATACTTTCATGTTTCATGCTATTCAATAAGAGTTATTACATTGTCCTATGAAGTCTCACACCATTATTTTTATTTATTTGTTTGTGTACAGATTTCTACCCTGCTTTCTCTCCCTGCTGGCATTCAAAGCCACTGAAGGCTTCCCCGGCCCTTGCGATGTCTTTAAAGCATCAAAATGTCACTTCTGGTTTTGCCAGGAAACCAGAAATTGTTTCATTTTCCCATCTAACAGTCATTCTGAGCCCTGCAGAGGCAAAGGGAGGATGCACGTGGCCTCTGTGGGACTCAGAAGAGCCTTCAGATGCCCAAAGGCACAGGGGGGCACCCTGTGTATCTGTGGTTTCTGGTATCTGCGGTGGGTTCCGAAACGGAACCCCCAGTGGATACCAGGCACCGCTGTCATTTGGTCCGTTTCATTGTAATGTAACCCTTGAAGTCTTTAATCCTTGCCTTATCTTTTCTCTAACCATAGATCCACAGTTCTAGGTGAGCACGCTTAATATTTTCAGGCTACAAAGGAAATGATTAGTACTTTGTAGATTTCCCGACACTATTTTCCAATTTTCCTCAAACTAGTTTGCTAGATAAACATTTTATAATGAATCATTCTCTTTCTATTTGATCATATGTCTTTACAACCAAATGAGGATTCATTTTAATTTGGTCCAGTGACCCTCTCTTCTAAGTTAATTATTGTAAATTATCAACATGGTTTCTGCTTAATGAAGATCAATTCAGAATTTTCCATTGCCAAGGGAAGGCTAAAACCACAGAAGATACATCTTTTCTACTTTCTACTTGGCAGTACTACACTTGCCTTTCATTATATTTTTTGTTATTCTTCCCTAGTGCATAACACATTGTTCATTTGATTCTCCTATTCAGTCGCTAGCATGCTGTCTAATGATATGTTCAAGCAGGAGAAAGGTCTGCATTTTCAAAATTACTTTTAGCTGAAACCTTTGCACTTCTGCTTAAGGGCTACGTAGGCACACATGCGGGCATATTGATGATATAACTATTTTGATGGTCTTTTATGAAATTTCATTTTCAGTTGACCTGATACAAAATAACAACATAAATAGGGGAAAAGGTGATTTTATAAAACTGAAACCAATTCAGAGGTGCCATTTCGGGAGGGCAGCAGGAACAACATCATTGCGCATGTCCAGAGTTAATTTTTTATTAGGAGCACCTATGTCTCCAGTTGTGATGTGGTATACAAAAGTAACCACAACAACCATTCTTAAAAGAGATTGCTTTCTTTTGCAGTGTACCCTTGAATGTATTCAAGTATAGACATTTGAAAATGGTTGTGAATGTCAACTTCCTCTTCTTCCCACTGATACCTGAAATTGAGCCCTTGAGCAAATACTTGGATTATACTCTTACAGCACAATCTTATGCATGTCCACTCAGATCACATTAAGAGCCCAATCCTATCCATTCCCCATCCATGGGGACAGCATTCTGCTTCCCTGGCCCTGGCAACATAGGGGCCAGGTTT
Organism: Tiliqua scincoides; assembly: GCF_035046505.1. NCBI lineage: Eukaryota > Metazoa > Chordata > Lepidosauria > Squamata > Scincidae > Tiliqua > Tiliqua scincoides. The sequence goes on along the minus strand of NC_089822.1, from coordinate 172,880,474 downwards.
ACCAGTGGTTGGGTATACTGTACATTTCGGTGCATGTTTGGCTCTTAGGTTGTAATCCTAAACATACTTGCCTAGAAGTACTAGTGAATTTCTGACCCAATCCTACTGGGCTGCCTTGCTGGCAGAATGAGTATTCCACCATCGCTATCTGCCATAAAGCAGTTGTAACTCCAGCGACATGCAGAGAAGTGCGCTACAGGAGTGTTGGCAGGACAGCTAGAGCCTTCCTGTGCATTTCAGCTGATCTCAGAGGATTCGACAAGGCAGATAAGATGACAGGGAAGCGAGACAGGGCAGGGGGAGGACGGAATGGAGTCTGCAAAAGGGAGAGATATAGCAGCAGTAGTGGCCACCAAATCATAACCCCCTTTCTGGGCCTGATCCACCATCCTGGGTCAATATGGACTTATGCCAGCAATTTTGACCCCCTTGTGTCGCAGTCTTACACTTGGGCAAGACATCCATGACCCCCCCCCCCCACAGAAAGAGAGTAGGGGGCCATACTGGCACATCCTGGAAGAGGCCTCTAGGGCTTTCTGAAAGCATTCCTGCACCATGAGGAGCATCATGTCAGGCCAAGGCAACATGGAACCGTGACCTACCACACGTGGGCTTGTGACTCACCAGTGGGTCCCAACCCTCAGTTTAGGAACTGCTGGGCTAATTGCAATTGTTAGGTGAATCACAATTGGTTGGATGACCGTACACAAAGGGTGTTTGTCAATGGCTTCGCCTCAACTTGGACGACAGTTTTCAATGGAGTGACTCAGGGCCAGGGCCTGGTTCTCTTTAATGTCTTCATCAATGACTTGGATACAAGGAGGCCTCATCAAAACTGCAGATGACACTAAGCTGGGAGAAGTCGAAAACGCAATAGAAGACCTGAATTCCATTCCAGAATGGAATACTGGGCTAAAATGGATAAGATGAAGTTCAATAGGTAGACATGTGTATGTGCATGTGTCGTTTGTGAGACCATTGTGAGCCTCTTTCTCTGCAACTTCAGCTGCAATCCTATATGTGCCCTCTTGGGAGTAAGTCTCACTGAACACAAGGGAATTTGCTTCTGAGTAGGGTGACACAGTGTTACATAAACTGAGCGCACTTCCCCCCAGCAGGAAAAGGTTCAAAGTGTTATTGGCTTCCCCCCTCCTCCTCTCCCTCCAAATATCAAGCAGTTAGAGCAAAAGATCAAGCAAAATCTACTTTTGCTAATGCATCTCCTACTCACTCCCATGCAATTCCCACTGTCCTACTCACTGCCCTTTAAAGAGGAAAACAAGAAGAAGGTGAGCTGTGCAAAGGAGGGCACTATTGGAGCCAGTTTAGGATGCCATCTCATCTCCTCAAAGGACTGCAGATTTCCACATGGGGTCTTGCACATTGGTTTGGGCCTCATATGAAATCCATTAAGCTATGCAGTGCAGACATGTATAGTTTCCTGAACACCTCTTCCTAGCATTCTGTTTCCTAAACTAGAGGGATTTTGAAATGATTTTCAGGATGCAATCTTATGAACTCTAAATTAGGAATAAGTCACACTGACATCAACATGATGTACTTCTGAGTAGACATGCATAAGATTGCACTGTAAGTGTGGAATATTAGTTTTTAAAGGACTAATAATTCTTCTCCAGATTAAGTGCATTACTTTTTTAAAAAAATTCTATTCATCTTAGGCTAGATGGATTTCGACATCTTCACCATCACACTTGCATTGCCAACACGTATGGAAGTGATTAATACTGATGTGAAGCACAGGTGCGCATGCACACATGCTTGTGTATGTGCGAGCATGTGATATGTATAAGAACATAAGAAGAGCCCTGCTGGACCAGACTATAGGCCCATCTAATGCAGCTTTTTGTGTCTCACAGTGGCGCACTGGGTGCCTCAGGGAGCACACAAGACAAGAGACCTGCATTCAGCATTCTGAGGTAGTATACACTTTCTCTTGGCTATGTAAGTGCGATAGAGGAGATGGCTCAAAAGAACTGATTGATCCTTCAGAGATTTTCAAAGTTGAAGTATGATATCCCCTACAGCGAGTGAGATGATTCAACTACATTTTAGTAGTAAAATTTTTACTACATTTTTAATAGTACATTTACTACTCGTAGTACATTTACATTCTCAGCAAACAATAAATTTGCAAATGACCCAAAATACCAAGAAAGAGAAGTTGTGAAAGGAGAGATCTACAATGCATGTCTATTTAAAAAATAAAAAGAGCACAAATAGGCAATAATTTAAAGTAATTAAATTATGTTCATCCTGAAAGAAGACACACATAAATTAATAACCACTTTCTAATAGTCATCAATAAATAACCATAAGAGCAAAATGAACAAACTCATCTGAATATTCCATTTATCTTCCTCGTCTGCTGTGGTTCTGTCACCTGCTTCTCTCAGATTCTTATAAAGTATAATAATTTTATCAGTGCAAAATAAGGTCTACTTTGATCTCATAAGACAGATCATCAAATTGTAGCACCCCAAGCTCCCTAAAATTTTATAAATTTAAATATAGAAGAAATAGAACCTGTAGAATAGAACTTTATAGAGTGTCACGACATGGAGTCATATCTGTGACAATCACCAAATATAACAAATTTTTGCCTTCTCAAGTCATTAGCTAAGGAGGAATAGCTGCCTGTCACTTAAACAAGCAAAGGCAAGCCTCTTGTTACAGATGAAGGTTTACTATCTTCAAGCTTCCTAGTAGCCAATCCCATTCATCATCTAATCAGACTCATGTGAGTGGCACAGGCAACATGCCCCTGTCAAGACGTAGTGGTAATTTTTTATTGCACTGGTCTCTACCAGTGTCTCATCTTTAGCTCTAGACATCGCTGAAGTTACAGAGGGGAGAAAAATCCAACAGAATGCTTGGGGGCAAAACACCTTTCTAACTTCTAAGAGCAACTGCTAAACATGAGATACAGATCTCATAACAGCACTGTATCCCTCCACAGTCTGTTTCAAAACAAACTTGACTCTCCTTTGTCCTCAGATGTCTCAAAATCACTTCACAATTTGTGATTAACATCTGTGACAGAAAAAGTAATTTATGAAGCAGTCTTTGCTGAAGGCTATCGCAAAAAGTTCTCTTCTCTGATCACTAGCTTTCTACTTCCACGTCTCTGCAAAACATTTATTCATGCCCTGTTTATTCCTATTTGTTCTAAGACATTTTGAAAACATTTAGCTTGTATGGTCCCCCAGCCCCTTCTTTGTGATTCCCACTGAGCTTTTTCTAGAGTATAATCATGTCTTCTGTCAGCTTTCTTTTTTGCCTGGCTAAACCGGATGAGCTCCTTTAACCTTGTCTCATATGATAAGTTCTCTATTCCTCTGCTCGCATTAGTAGTTCTTTCTATTTGTTTTAGTTACAAGGAAACAGCAGTAAAGCTAGATATTATACCCAAACCTCCCATATCTAATAGATGGAAGCACAGGCTTAATTAGAATTGGAGGTATAAGTGTCATTATAATGCAGACCTGTTGTGGGCAAAATGGAAGTGATTAATACTGATGTGAAGCAGGATCTAGGAAAAAGCTGCATTGTGCTCCTCAGTAATCTTGCTGCTGCCTCGCTTATTATTATGAGAACGCTTTTCAACTTTCACTGCACTCTTCGAAACCAGAGTATAGGTGCTGTGATGACTAATTAACAAGCATGCAAAGTATGGGGTAAAAATGAAAATGAAATGAAGGCCATATTTTGACAGACAGCTTAACTAATTTGGTGGGGGAGAGAGAGGGAGAGAGAGAGGGAAATTATGAATTCTCCACTTTCTGTTGTCAGATGCAGCTATTTGATTCAGTAGACCCAAAGAACCTTTCACTAGCAGTATAGTAGAGAGAGCAAATAAGAAAGCATCAAGGGATTGTGAATTAATTTAGGGAAACCTGAAAAGTCTGACCAGTCTCAAACTAGTAGCCCAGTCCAACAACCTAAATCTCCACATGGTAATGGAGCTGCACCGGCATGGCTTCTGCTGCACCCTGTAGGGGATTTTTGGCTGCTGGAGGTCTCCTCAGGGTCAGGGGACATTTGCAAGCCTCAGCAACCGCTATGGGACAACTCAGATCTCTGCAGTCCACTAGCAATATCACTGGCACCAGTCTGCATTGCTCTGTGCAGGTGCATCAGCTCTGGGAAGAGGATTTGGATTCAGCAGACTGTAGGATTATTGTTGCCTATTTAATTCTCATGAGTTCTATGACTCATTTATTACCCTATTAGAAGGTCTTACTCCCAGGCAAAAGCTCTTTGCTTAATTCTACTTTCAGCTTTTATTTCCCTTTTTGGTTGATTCCGACTATATACTAGGAGCAGCAAAAATCTTATTTATTTATTACATGTTTATACCACTCTTCTCCAAGGAGCTCAGAATGTTGTACGTGGTAGCTTTCCTCCTTCTTATCCTCACAACAACCTGTTGAAGTAAGTTAGGCTGAGAGAGAGAGAGAGAGAGAGAGAGAGAGAGAGAGAGAGAGAGAGAGAGAGAGAGAGAGTGTGTGACTGGCCCAAGGTCACCCAGGAAACTTCACAGCTGGGTGGGGATTTGAAACTGGATCTTCTAGGTCTAACTCCAACACCAGAACCACTACACCATCCTAGCTCTTTGCTAAGAATAATGAAATCACATTTTGAATAGTACTATATTTGTATAATTGTTATTACAGATGCTATCATTATTTATTAAAAAATAGTTCAGAATGTACTCTATCATATGTACCAATACACATACTGCATCTTTGAACCACTGAACAACATACAGCATGGTGCAGTTATCTGTTATTCAACGTCTTGGATTCCTCATGCATCAAAGCCTTCAGGTGATCGATGTCCCAAAGTGTGTGGCCATACATTTTGTGTTTGACTGTACTGTGCCCCACATTGAAAAAAAAAAAATCAATGTTGGTGTTTAAGAAGGCAATTTAACTTTTCATTGCCACTCAATCATCTACTAGGAAAATTACATTTCAAGAACGCACACACAATTCTTCCAAAATATGGTGGAACACCACCGTATGTTTTGCCATGTTTTCTTTCCATCTAGAGATTCCAATACCATGTTCTGGAATGTTTGCAGATAATTCACAACATTTAATAGTACCGTTAAAGAAATAAGGTCCAAGAACAGCAACCAACCAAATTCCAGCCTAGACTGTAACACCAGGTATATTCAATTCATGCTGTATTACCTGGTGTGAATTTTCATCACTCCACTAAACACAGTTGTGACTGTTGACTCCTCTCTTAATGTGGCTTTATCCATCCATAAAGGTGTTGTTCATAAAACTGAGATCAGTGTGATTTGTTATCACAAACCACTTGCAGAATTTAACCTCACTAATGGGATTGTCTTCATTCACTGCTTGCAATAACATTGCTTTGTAAGGTGCCAATTTCAGTGTTTTTAACATATGCCTTTCACTGCAGTCTGAAATACCAAGCACTCATGATGAATATCTAGTTGATTTTCTACTTAACCACAACTTGGTCAATTCATTACTGCACAGAGTGTATTAATTAATTTTTGCCCAGCCCACAGGTGTACACATTTGATCCCTGTTGTGTATATGCAACTCTGGGCAGAAATGGCTTAAAATCAGTGTTGCCACATGAGTGCAGCCAAATATAAAAACAATTTTCCTTGGGAAAGTCTTATGCTGCACAGGGTCTCTGAGATGAATTTTATCAGGGGGTACAAGGTTTCTTTTGGGCCCCTTTGCAAAGGGGAAGGGGTGAAACAGTGGGGGAGGGTGGTGATGAGCAAGCAGAATGGGGCAGGGAGGGGCAAAACGGGGGGAGGGTGGATACAGCTGGAAAAGTCTTTGGAAAAGGGAGGACAGCAGAAAAAGTCTTTGGAGCCCAGGCATACCTACCTATCTGGCATTGGCAGCTAGATACAGTAATACAGAAAACCAAACACACTCCTAAGTCTCTCTAAAATCTTTTAAATACAGAAAATCATGCGGAAATTAGCATCATCATATTTAGGCTCACACTAGAATGGAAAGTGCCCTGTACATACTAAACTTGCTTCTGTAGCAACTGTAGCCCCACAGCTGTATCCCTGAGCTCTTTTATAGAAAGCAGATCCACAAGCCAAACAGCTACTGTAGCAGATCAGTTTCCTCCCAGATTTGAGTGGGAGTTAATGAGTGTCATGCATGCATTCCTTAGCCCATATATGGCTTTCCTAGTAGCTGCAGTTGCATGCTCGTGGTAGTGTCCCCAGCACCCCATATGTCTGAGCATCTTATCTGAGTAGATAGGAAAATGTAAGATCCCAGGAAATTTCTGGGCCCCCTTTTGGCTTCCGGGCCCCCTTTTTGACCCTGGGTCGGAGTACAAATTACCCTCTTTACCCCACTCCCTTTCCTAGGCCCTGCTGGGTAAATTCTGCCAGAGAAATCATTTACTGTATTTGCCTTTGCTACCAGAATCCATAGCAAACAAAAGACATTATATTTTCCACATGAAGCCCAGGATCTGGTGGCATACCACTGAATTTTGGACATGCTGATCTTGAGAAGTATCAAGAGCAACTTCATATAGAATGCATTGCAGTAAGTTTAATCTTGGGTATATTGGAGCATGAATAGCAATCAGAGTCAAGGGGGGAAAAGCCTGAAGACCAGGTATAAATGCTGAACTGCACTCTTAAGCATCACCACAACTTGAAAATCAAGGCACAACAATTGATTAATATGTGTAAGTTCAAAGAAGGAGCAGCCTGGACATCACTGGGGATGTCCTATTCCCCACAAGTTACAACTCCTGCTAATCAATGTTACTTCAGGCTGGTCAAGATTCACATTATTATTATTATTATTATTATTATTATTATTATTATTATTATTATTAACAGTATTTATATACCGCTTTTCAACTAAAAGTTCACAAAGCGGTTTACAGAGAAAAATCAAACAACTAATGGCTCCCTGTCCCAAAAGGGCTCACAATCTAAAAAGATGCAAAGGAGTACCATCAGACAGCCACTAGAAAAGACACTGCTGGGGTGAGGTGGGCCAGTTACTCTCCCCCTGCTAAAAAGAGGAGCACCCACTTGAAAAAAGTGCCTCTTGCCCAATTAGCAGGGGTAACATTCAGATTAATCTCCATGGAGAAAGTTAATAGTAAAATGGCCCTAGGTGTGAAACCTTCTACATATAGTACTACAATTACCTGAGACTTCAGGTCATTTTTGGATAGAAATTTAAGAGTGAAATGAAATCATATTGATATTCATGAACTGAAAGTCTTAAGACACAAAAAGTTCTCAGTACTATACAGAGGTATGTTTTTTTAAGTAATGTGGTTTTTTTCAAGTTTATTTCTGATCCTCTATGAGTTTACTTCTTTTTTCTATTAACAACACAGTCATGTCTGACTTGGTTGGCAGGTACATCAGCATTTATCTTTTTCATGATCATGGTGAAGTGGAAGACATAATATAATGTGAGAGGTGAACACTTCAGCATTGAACTATGGGGGCTTCTTTATTATGATTCCCCCCAGAAGGGATGGGATATTATCAATATACTCGGGTATACTGACCTGCCATATACATTTCATAGGAAAGTCCCACCAAGGGAAATGGCATGGAAATAATATTTTTTTTGTCCATCTAGCAGATAATAATGGCTGGTGGTCTGAGTATGAATCCCAGATTAGTTTAAGGGCCAGCTGAATTGAGAGCATGCCTCAGAATCAATTGTGCTATCACGGAGAACTTTGAGGACATACTGTTCCTCTACCTGGACCCACCCAAACATAAATTCACATGATATAGATTGTGCGGGAGGAAATGAGCTATGCTAGTCTTTTTTTTCAGTAGCTGAACTGAAGTTGTCTCTCAGGTGAACTGAAACAGAGAAATTAAAAAAATGAACTGAATTGAAATAGAGAAATGGAAAAGTACTGCCAACTTTCCTGGGGGTAAAACACTTGAATAAAAAAGGAATCTTATTCTATTACAAAAAAAGAAATTCTTATTCAAGTATTTTTGTTCTGGGGTAGAAACCTTTGGGAAGGAATCAGGTGTCTTGTGTAAGTAAGCAGTTCTTTTTTTGAATACAATGTATCAGAACACTGTTTTTGCACCTGAACTTAACCTAGACTCTTTGGGCAGGTTTGGTTGATATGTCTGTAGCTTTTTAGGTCACATGGGGCAGGGGGAAAAACGTGAGTGCACATATCATCTCACCTGGCATATTCACCTGCCTCTGTATAATTGCTTGAAGGGATGTCTGAACAGCCCTTCAATGTACAAATTAAAAACTGCTTTAATGAGTCATATTTAATTTGCAGCTTTGACTGGCAGTTCCAACAGAATACCCCTTCACATGATTAAGCTGTGGTGGGAGGAATACAGGAACAATGATGCTCCACCCAGATGTGATGCAGAGGAGTGGGTGGACATATTGTCCAAACCAGTCCAGCAAGCTATACGAATACAAAAAGGGCATTTTTTTGTATACCTCTATAGAGTTGGAGCAGTGGAGAATGAGATAGGATATTTGGAGTACCTTAGTGTAAGTGCTTTGTCTTCATGCTGTGTTATGCTGAATAACAGTTGCTCTTAGTAAATGCTTTGTTCCTTTTATTAACATTACTTATATTGTGTAAATGGATTATGCAAATAGGTCTTTAATTTACTCTTAGGTTCATCCAGTTAAGCATATTTCTAAAAAAGTAACTGATTTAAAGTAGAGAGTGAACACCTCAAAATTGCTATTAAAAATCAATGCAAGTTTGATTGATGACCTATTCTTACATGCTTCTATATCTGGAATAATGAAATTGGTAATTGATCTGTCTGCTTCATTTATCACTATAGTTATTCCTTGTTCCACCCTTCTTATGCTACCTTACTGGCATCAAATGGATTACAGCAGCATTTCTCAATGTGTGCTCTTCAGCTTGGGAGACAAAAGTTAGGACTGGAAAGGGTTCCAGAGACCAAAATGTTTGAGAACCACTGGACTAGAACATGCAACACTCTACTCTACAATGAATACTATATTTATGGTAGCAACTCTGGCTTGCATATTTGACCTTCAACCAGAAGTGTGCACACATACATTTGTAATCACATCTCCCCCCCCCCCACAGGTTTGCTTTATAGCAAAAGACATACTTGGCGCCTCCTCCCCACACACTGCTCTTTCATACTGAAACCTGAAGTGCTATAAATGCTGCAAGCTCTTTCCATTGTCCTTCATTGCCTTATGGCACAATCCTATTGTGCCTCTGCACTGGCAGAGTGAGCAACAAAGACTGTTGCAAATGTGCCATGAACTACTTTTCACAGAACTACTAAGCACAGAACTTAGTAGCACCAACAGGAGGGCCTGTACCATCCCACCGGTGCCAGTGCAGGCCATCGCACGTGCCGTAGCAGGTAAGTTCACACCAAGCAGTAGAGGGGAAGGGGAAGATCTGGGGAGGGGGAATGGGTTGTAATGGGCCAGGAGGAGGGCAGGGAAGGGGCAGTGGGTGGGTGGATTGGTTAACGGGAAGGAAACAGGATTGGCCATGCTGGCACATGCTGTATCCTATCTTCCTTCCTGGGCCAGACCTGCTGACGGTTCCATTCAAATGTCCCCATGCAAGATACAGAACAAGCCGTGCTGGCCCCACTGTATTGGCACAGGGGAATTTCACTAGAATTAGTCTGGTTACCCAGTAGTTTGAGAAAGCAAGGGTGGCAGAAAATTCAAGAGGGAGGATTGACAGCAGTGGTGGGGCAGAAGGAATGCATCTGGGTCATACTGAACTTGCAGTGATGTAATTAGGGGCATGACAGGGCCAGAAGGCCTTACTGATTCAGAATGGGTCAAATTCAAAATTGAACAGCAGATGGTCTCCAGAATAATCAAGTTTAATCAGACTCATTCCACATTGGACAGACCAGGGTGAAATCTGAAAGGGAAAACACGAGAAATGCTCTGAGAGCTCATTTTCATAAGAAACTGTATAAACAGTGTGCACACACAAAATACATATTCTTTTTCTCTCACTTCTTCCACGTACTCAAATATTAAAATAGCCATGATTAAAAATTTTTTCATTTCCCCTGGTAACATACTTAAAAATGGCACAGAGAACAAAACAAATTTAAACATTCATGAGGAACTAATCCAGAATTTGAGGATTTCAAAACAACAAAATGGTGCCATTATATCATCTATCTTGAAATAGGCTTTTTATTACAAACTGCTCTCTTGATGTATTAGGAATGGGTCTGCCTGTGATCTCAGTCACCTTTGTCATGAAAGTATATACAATATTTCCCAAAACTTGCATATAACTGTGTGTAGTTTTCTTTTTAATGCAGTACAATTATGTAGGTTAGAAAGGATTACACAGTACCACTGAATCACCTTATGTAAGCAAATTTTAGATGAATTTCTATTGTGTTTTATCATATAATCCCAAGATATAAAATTATCTCTTTTTAAAAATCTTCCTTTTATTAATCCTTCATTTCCAATCCAGAAAGGTTGCTTTTTTTAATTTTCAGAGCAAAGCAGCTTTTCTGATTTATTTATTGTGCTTTTATAGTTTTAGCTTCTGTACTTTTTATTTGATCAAAGGATTCCAGTCTCTTGTCCTTGACACTGTTTTGTGTATTTAAAAGAGAGAATGACCTCAAATATAGAGAATGCAACGATCAACAAGAGCTTTGTTTTTTGTTCATGTTCTCTTCAAAAAGGCTTCCTGGTGTGTGAATATATACCTACAATTATGGTGCAACTCCTGGGACAACTTTGACTTAATGTGGAAGATAGATAAATAAGACTCACCAGTATCACAACTGGGCACCATTTTGTCCAATTGTGGCCTTTAAAAGGTGCAGATGTTTGGAAGGATTTAGGAGGGCACTAGCTGCAGTTCTAGCACTGCAGTATTAGTTGTAGAGTGGTTCAGAGAGTGGAATATTTTGCACCTTTACTTGTAGTTTCTGAATGAGTCATCAGTATTTTCAGGTTGTGCGATTAACCCAGAAATATCTATCTGTTGCAGCAGTTTTCAACCATTCTGCTGTGGCACATTGATGGGCCGTGAATGGTCTGTATGTGTGCCATGGGAATTTAGGAGTGGGTCAAATATTTTGGGGCCATTAGGAGATGTGAGCACCCAAGCCAGCAGTGCTGTCAATTGACAGTCGATTGTCAAATAGCAATGGTGTGTCTTGACAACTTTAGTGCAGTCTCGGTGTGCCATGAGATGAAAAAGGCTGAAAATCACTGATTTGGGGGGGGGGGGGGAATTGAGAAAATCTTTCTTGTTCTCAGAACCAGGGCATCTCATCTCAAGTTAAATGAAGTTGTTTAATATTATCTCTAGTGACTTGTGGCTGCAATCTTATACACATTTTCTGGGAGAAAGCCCAATTGAACACAATGGTACTTATTTTTCAGTAGACACACGTAGGATTGTGCTGTCACATCCCAGATTTGTCCTTGAGCATGGTGGGGAAAAAAATCAACAACCCTCCAAACCATCTGTATGTATTGTTCAGAGCTTCTCTGGATTCACTAACAATGGAAAAACTAGGTAATTTTTATGCTCCAGGTCCAAGTTCAAGAATAAATGCAAAAGGAAAAAAAAGTCAACTTTATTACCTCTGCTTCTAACTTAGCAGCACGACATTTCACTTTATAGTATTCTGAATCTTTCACCTCCCAAGAACAATGAAGTTCAGAAAAGAATGAGACAGAAATCTCTGTAGCTTTAAAGAATACAATTTCAGAAAATGTTTCTCTGGAAATGGTGTTGAATGAAAAAAAAAAAGTTGGGATAAAAGATGAAAAGGCCTCTTCTGCTCGCTGTGTATTGATTATGGTTTCAGTCCTATGTGAGGGGAAAAGAGAGTTCTAAATGGAATGAATGGGATGTCAAAATAATGTAACAATATTTAAACCAAACTGTCCTTCACTGTATAAAGCATCACACCTAGTTACAAGATGTGGTTTATCTGTTATGGATGTAAAGGTTCTTCGTTTAATAAAAGCTGCTGGAATTGTTCTATAATATTTTAGTGGCATGTTTCAGCTCCTTTAATTAGCTGACTTATCGCAGTCCTCTAAAAGAAAATTCAGATTAGTCTACCATATTGAAAAGATGGTTTACAGAAGTCCAATTAATTGGAAATTCCCTGTTGTTGAATTCAACCAGTCGACTAATCAGGCTCTCTTAACACTACTGAGGACTGTATATTCCTCTTTCTTTTTCCCTATTCTCCTTTCCCCTGAGAACTAAATCAGAATTCAGAAGCTCACCTCTCAACACCAGCACTGACTAGAACATCAAGTACTAGGCAAGTCATGAGAAGGAAAAGGAATAGATTGTGGCATGACTCTGCTGAGTTAACATGTCATTTCCACAATTTGTTTAATAAAAGTCTAGTAAATGCATGAATTACTTAATAAACTGCTCTCCTTCTGACTTAGTTAACTAAGGGCACAATACTATCCTGTGCTGGAACTGGCAAGCCAGGAGGTACCACAGTGACTCAGCCGAAGGTAAGGGGAAACTGTCCCCCTTACCCCTGGGTAAGCCACTGCAGCCCCTATGGGTCTCCTCAGACTTGCGCCATCTCCTGAGGTGGCACAAGTCTGAGGAGAGCGGAGCAGCTTGAAGCTGCTCTGCGCTGCTCAGGGAACGGGGTTTGGATCCAGCATAAACTGCGGGGTCCCAGACCCGCCTCTTGCTCCTTGCCTGCCCATCCCCAGGGCCACCCACCGCCCACCCTCCTCCTGCCCCATCTCTTTCCCACCCAGCCCAGAGTCTTGCATCGACCAAGCTTGGTTGACACAAGGCTCAGTCCCTCTGTCAGTGTGGAGGCTGAATTCAGCCTCCACGTGCTGGTCTAACCGACTCATGAGGAGGTGCAAACTTGCCTTATGGCATGCTTATGACCCTCCTGGGCTGATGCAAGGGTCTTGCGCCAGCCCAAGAGCGCCTCAGAATTGCGCCCTAAATATTTGAACTCAGAAAGTGCTTGCAAACCAAAATCTCAGTAGAATGCTGCCACCCCTGCCATGCTCATAGATGGATTACAGTCTTAACAACAACAACAACAACAACAACAACTACTACTACTACTACTACTACTACTACTACTACTACTACTACTACTATAAATAAGCCAGCCACAGTTTATAATAGTATTGGATGTGGGCAAGGATATCCATTTCTTGGTCCTAGCCTGCAAGAGGCATGGAATGTGGCTGGGCACCTGCTCGGTCCCTGAGTATCCAAGGACAGGGTCAGAGATGTGCAGCTTACATGTGGCCTCCATCCTCCAGTTTTCTGAAAAGCTTGTTAGAGCAGCGGTTCTCAAACTGTCCAGGAGAATCGTTGGTAAGTTTTGATGGGGGCAGGGACTGGGATGGGGCAGGTGCCCCGATGGTGCCACAGTGATTGCGGTGCAGTGGGGACCCAGGAGCATTTTAACATACCTGGAGGGATTGTGCAGCCTCCTGGAGGGTCCTGGAGGTTTGCAGCCCCCTCGGTGAGCCTCCGCCTTCCCCTCCAATCTGCAATCAGAGCTTACTTTCAGTTTCAAAAGCTCCAAGATCCGGATTGCAGAAGGGAGGCCCCCTTTTAAGTTTCAATGGTGGGTTGCGACCCACCAGTTTGACCACCACTGTGTTAGAGGACCAAGCAGTTTTACTCCAGCTCAGCATGGGCCTACTCTGGCTAGCTTCCCATGGCATCCTGACTTTCATTGGAGGATCAGCAACATTGCCAGCTGTGGTTGCTATACATCCTTTCCAGGCTTCCAACAATTAGTTATGATTGCAATTAACTAAAACCTTACTTTAAAAAAAATCAACTCCAAATCTTAACTGGGTATCTAAATTCCAGTTTCTTTTGTTTTCCATCATCATTCAGTGATGACATGTGACGTAGTCACCAAGCAGCCAGAGATTGTCTTGCAATGGTTGCAGTGCTGTTCAGGAGGAATTTTGGTTATCAATGGCTAGTTCTCTGTGTTTTTTCTCTCAGGTCTAAGGCTGTGCATGTGTGTTTAGGGGGGAAAGGAGGAAAATCAAGGCAGTTAAGGTGTTCTCTCAGCGCTTGTCTCAAACCACAGGGGTACATTTGTTTCCTGTGCATCCCCTAACTGAATTCGAATGCAGGAAGGGGAGGGGAACCAATTGTCTTGACTTTCTTGACTTTTCTTGCTCCTCCTCTCCTGTACACACGTGCACTAGTTCAGTAGTGCTTGGCCATGGATTCTCTGCTCAGGAGCAGTAGGCAATTTAGCTCATAAACCTGCCATGAGCAGGCAGGTCATATTTAAAAACAAGAGGAAATGGATTATGAAACTTATTAGCGAGAGATTTAGGATGGACAAAAAGAGGTGGTACTTCACACAGCATGCAATAATTTTGTGGAATTTTACCTTGTGGAATGTGCCAAAAGGTAAGATGATGATCATCTCAACTAGCTTGGATGCCGTTAAAGGAGGATCAGATAATTTAACGGAGGATGAGTCTATTAAAGACTACTAGTTGTGATCAGTGACATGTGCTGAGATGCAAGGCTGGAGAGGATCTCCACTGTGTGGAGCTCCTGGATGACATCATGCTGCAGTCAAAGCAGAGGCAGAGCTCTTGCTGCTGCAGATTTAGGGCCCAATGCTATGGGCCTCCAGTGCCAGTGATGGGTATTGCAGATGTGCTGTAAGGCACATCTGCAACACCCAGAGAGAAAAGAGCACCAGCACCAGCCCAGCACCTCTTGGCGCTGGGCCCAGAGCCAGATGGACGCTGCCTGGAGCAAGGTAAGAGCTCTGGGTGGTGGTAAGGTCCTTTGGGGGGGGGGTTTCAGGGTGGGGGAGTGACTGACCTGTAAGGTTGCTGGGACCAGTAGAGCACTGCCCCACTGTATCCTTTTCAAAGCCCAACAAAGCCCACTGTATCCTTTTCAAAGCCCCCCCCCCCAAAAGCCCAACATGGAGGCTGAGCCAGCAAAATAGCCGGCACAGACTTGAGAAGCCCCATTGTGGGCTCAGTGACTTTCCTTGGGTGAAAGTCCCCTCACCCCAAGGAGACCTCCAGCAGTCCCACTGGGGCTGTTGGATACAGCGGTTGCCATTTTGGCGCCACTGCACCCGGCAGCACTGCTGGGGATAGGATTGGTCTGTAAATCTCTCAGAAAGACTTGAACAACAGTCTGTTAGTCTCTTAGAGAGATTACAGCTTGCAGCATTGGCAGCTCAGACTCCCCTGTGATTGCACAACCACTCTGAAACTGGGTGAAGTGTGTGCCCCTGCCCCCCTGATGGCACATCCCCGATTGAGATGGTTTTGCACTTCCTCGAGGTTCAGCAGTTGCACAAATACCTCTGAATGCCAGTTGCAGAGGAGTAATGACAGAAGAGAAACATGTCTTCAGATTCCGGAGTATTTAAAAGACTGATCCTCAGCACATCCTCACCTCCCTAAACTACTTGCCTTGTTTATCAGCAAGCCACTTCCTGCTTACTAAGTCAGGGAAACCAGTGCAGGAGCTGTGCACAGAAAATTATCTTTTTTGGAACTACACTGTTGGTGGATTTGCCTACTTAACATGTTATGACAGCCTGCAGTACTTGAAACTGTCTGGAGATATACACAAACCATTAAAAACTCCACCAAAAGAAGCATTTGAAATAATAGCAAGCATCAGTATCTCCTGGAAAAATGCAGGGCACTAAAATATTAATAACAAAACAGCTGTTTAATAGCATCCTACAAAACATTTACAACATGTTGGTGGTATTTATAAAAGCAAAGACGTTTTATTATATTTGAGAGTGGAAATGATGTCCTGTTGTTTTCTGGATATGTTTAAAGCTCTGATCAAAAACAGAAGGTACCGTATTTAGCTACAGTTAAATTTTACTACTGTAGGTTGGAATTGACATCCCTGTGTGTGCAATTTGAGACTCTTCCTTTGACAGCCTTCAGCTAAACAAAAAATAACTAAAGCTGCTTATTCTGTCATTAATGTGTTTGTCTGCCTTCAGCGGATTGCTTTTTAAGAATCACAATAATCCAGATGTACATGGCAGACATGAAGCACGTCTGAAATATACTGTTCATATACCAATTCTGAACACATTATTTGAAAGTTAAGCCCTATTTATTGCACTTGACTTTAGGTAAATTCTATATTTAGGATGCTAGTGTCCCAATAACAATGAACTCAGTTCAAGATAAGATGCCTTATTCCTAAATAATTTACCAGATATGATAGGTATTGAGTTAAAGCCCACCACATTGTAAAAGCCAAACACACGCATTCGCACATAAAGTACAGATGAGGAAATTGAGAATGTACTTCTGTGATCATTCATGGGGTGACCCCGCCAATCATGAGTACTGTAAGAAATAGAATGACAAAACAATACTACATGCAGGCAGCCCAGTCCTATGAAAATTCTCGTGCACTGATGCAATGGCACCAGTGCAACTTGTGCTGCATCCTGTGGGGGAATCAACCACTCTGAAGATCTCCTAAGGATAAGGGGACATTTGTCCCCTTGCCTGGAGGAAAGTCCCAGTCACAGCAATGGGTCTACTCAACCCTGCATCTAGTAATTCAGTAGCACAAGTGTCAGCAGATCTTGCCCAGGATGGGGAAGAGGATATGGCCAGCGCAGTAGATCCTGCCCCTCCTGGGCCCTATCTGCCCCATCACACCACTCCCCGCCCCCTCCCACTGCCCTACTGCTACCCACATGAGTCTTACCTGCTCTGGCACATGGTGTTCTTTACACTGGTGCTGGTGGGATTGCGCAGGTCTTCCTCCTGGTACCACATATTCCTATGCTCTCTCAAATTGCTTTATAGTGCTTTTGTGACAGCCTGCACTGGCAAAGTGCATGCTCCACCAGTGCAGGATTAGCATTGGATTGTGCTGCTAATCAGATTTGGCCACATGATGACATTGCTGAGGACAGGTTGACAACCCAATCCTGAGCTGCCTGGAGCGCCGGGCTGCCGCAGCGCCAAAAACAGCCGCTGCGGCATCCTGACCGCAGCCGCCACCAACACA
Source organism: Tiliqua scincoides (assembly GCF_035046505.1). Taxonomy (NCBI): domain Eukaryota; kingdom Metazoa; phylum Chordata; class Lepidosauria; order Squamata; family Scincidae; genus Tiliqua; species Tiliqua scincoides. The sequence goes on along the minus strand of NC_089822.1, from coordinate 172,863,395 downwards.
TTCGTCCCCTTCCCCTGGGTAAGAGAAGTAGACACACAATGGGGCTACTTGATTCTACAGCAACCCTTGGGTCACTTTAGAATCAAGAGCCTCCATGGCGGGTGGCAGACCTGACACGGAGGCTTAGGATTCAGTGGAGTGGAACCCCACCAGTCCCGCCTCCCTCCTGCCCTGCTCACTTCCCTCGGAATGCCTCCTCCCCACCCTCCCCCGCCCTGGAACACCTCCTCCCCACTTCCTTCCATGCTTCCACTCACCTCTCCACTGCCCAGCAGTCCACCCATTCAGCAAGTTGTGGAGCATTGGTGATCTGCTGGAACTGAGCTAGCAATAGCACTGGACCAGTACTGAGGCTGTGAACATGTCTTACAGCACATTTGTGACACTCACTGCCAGCGGAGCGCTGGGATTTGTTTTTTTAGCAACTATTTAAAAAATAAATAAAAGGAAATTCCAAAATCTCCACTATAGGATACTTCTTGACAACCAGCTACTGCTATTTGTTGAAAGCTGTTACTTCACTTTTACATTTGCTGATGCTTTAGTTTCACATCTTGTTTCTCAAAGCTGGACCTTACAAGATAATCCAGGTTTTTTTGTTTTGTTTTTTTGTTTTGCATAAAATTGTGCCACAGTCACTATAACAGAATAGGTGTAGAACAGTGTTTCTCAAACTGTGTGTCAGGACCCACTAGGTGGGTCGCAAGTCAATTTCAGGTGGGCCCCCATTCATTTCAATGTGCATTTTATTTTAATATATTAGACTTGATGCTATCATGGTATGTGTCTACTGTTGGGGAAATGTTACAGATCTGTACTTTTAACAGGCTACTATATATATGCTTTTAACAATGATAGTCAATGAGGCTTATTCCAAGGTAAGTGTGGATAGGATTGCAACCTTTGGGATACATGGGAAATTTTTTTTTTTTACTAATCAGCAACTTCTTGGGAGGGTTAGAAGACTCTATTTTAAATAAATTAAATTTTAGAACTTATACTTATTATAAACTTTTAATTTATTTATTTACTCAGTTACTTAATTAATCAGATTTGATTTTGTTGTTAAAATTTTCCTACTTGATGATGTCACTTCCGGTCATGATATCACTTGTGGTGGGTCCTGACACATTGTCATGCTAAAAAGTGGGTCCCAGTGCTAAAAGGTTTGAGAACCACTAGTGTAGGGACTATGAATCATGATCTACTTCAGCTCCTTGCTGGGATGATGTCGTGCTCCACTGACTAATTCAGGTGTCATCAGTGGCAACTTTCTTTGGCAGGATTTTTATCAGTTTGAGTCCAAAAGTGAAAAACTTATCTGAGCAAAATATTTTTCAATATTGTTTTCTGCAATTTTTATGGATGTTTGTCTGTTGTTGTTTTTAACACATGTACTGTTTTCTTAATGAGAAATTGATGAATGACGACATCTGGCAAGGAGCAAAAAACATATGGTCTAAATAGCTGTTTCTACAGAGGTTAAAATCGGCTTTGCAGTTTTCTCTGGTTGCCACTATGATTGACAGGATCATAAAATAAATCGTTCATTTCTCTCCCCCTCTGAGCTGGTCCTCTGTATCATCAAAGACACTAGGGGGTAAATTTGCAATGCGGTGCATAAGGAATTAGACACGCAAGGTCCATTAGCATAAATGGGATTTGTGCACCTAATTCCCCACACACCATGCAGAAAATCTACCCGAAGGATATAATATTAATGTTTTCTTCATCCTGTTTTTCATTTCAAATATAATTGTGGTTTTTTTTAACAGGAGAGGAATGCCTGGTAGGTTACCAAAAATATTGTTCAAGAGCCTTTTGGCTTGATGTTTAAAAGAATAAGGGATAAGAGTAACTGTGATCTCCAAAACAGGAAGCAGAGAACAAATAAGGCATGAAATGTCAAAAAAAGATCAGCCTTGGAATTGAATCTTCCTTTGCAAAGATCCCTTCTCCTCAGGTGTTCTGAAACCACACTTTGACTACTCTACTTGCTTTATATTTTTCCCCTTATCAGATCCTAATGTACATCAGGCCCTATATTACATTACATCACACACACCAAGAACAATAAAATCAATTATATGTTTGCTAAAAATGCAACTTAGTATAATGGGTAGAAAACACAAAATAAGTAATGTGAGACTTTTTGGGGGGGGACAGGTTGCTGTAGACTGATAAGTTTGTAAGCATTATGTTAAACAGAATTCTCTACATCAAATGAGAGCTGAAGTTATTATTTCCCATTACAACTTTGAATTTTCTTGCAAATGTGAAAATGATTTCCTCTATAGATAACACAGGTAGTTGTGTGCCTGTCAGTTTGGAAATGAAAGAGTGCTACCCAAAAATAAAGAAGTGGCTGCTACAGATTCGGGAGACTCCCTACTATGCAATAGAATGTACAGTTGTAAATTGAAAACATCTCAAAATGGCCTTTCAGGGCCTAAAAATGTTGAGGGCATAGAGATGAGACAGTACTAGAGTAACTCATCTCATCTTTTAGATAGAGAACTTGCAGATTCACACTGAGCACCAATGACAGGAATTTGCTGCTGGTGGGGCAGAGGAATGGCAAGCCACTATGACACTAAAATCTGGATTTCTTATTTATTTTCTAAGGAGTCCTTGTTGTCGTCTGCCATTCTTTGTGGTCTTCTGCCAGCAGGGAGGGATAAGAGTATAAAAGAATCAGAAGTTGTCCAGATAGTATTTAATCTTTGCCTGAGGGCAACCGAGGCATGGTATGCTGAAGGTTTCAGTTTGAAAAAAATGACCCTACTATGGCATGCTAAAGACTGGTATCTCTCTGATATAATGTCCATAACTGAACCAATTGTTCCACAGCTGCAATCACAGGAGAAGCTCTCTCTGTGTTTTCTTGTTACAGACAAAAGCTTGAACATGTGGAGAGTGGGCTAAGTTTGCGCAGTATTGGTGGTGGGCGGGGCTAAGTCCGCATGCTTGTGGGAAGCCCACACATGTTCATTCTCCACAGAGCAATGACTGCCTGAATAATGACTAACCTTCACGTGGGCAAAATGTGAAGGAAACATCTGTTTTTAAAAACTATGTAGTAATCAATTTTCTACTTTTCACCAAGTGAGATTTATTGGAGCAGAAGCCTTTATAGCTTAAGAAAATGTATTTTGGGACTACATTGTATATGGTGGTATCTGATCAGAAGTTTGGAATGGAATTCTATAGGCAAAGGATTAACTCATCCACTGAGATGCTAAGGGTGCAATCCAAAGGATGCCCTAGGCCAGCGCAAGTCCCCTGTGTTGGCTTCTCGGTGTCGCAAAAAAGCCATAAGGCACTTTTATGCCAGTAGGTGAGTTGGGAGCCTGGCGCGGGGGACTTGTGCTGGCCTCCTGAGGCTGAATGGGGCCTCAGTAGTTTTGGCAGAGGGTGAGTTTGCGCCAGCATTGGGCCACTGGCAGGGGATCTGGGGAGGGCAGGGGAGAGGTGTTTCAGGGGCTGCACAGATCTGCGCCACCTCTTTAGGTGGCACAGACCCGAGTAGCCCCATTTGAGCCGCTGCCATGTTACCCTGGGGAAGGTGAGTCAATTCCCCTTGCTCCAGGTTACTCGCTGCCAGCCCCAAACCTGCACTGAATACAGCGCAAGCCAGCCGGCCTGCAGAGCAGGATAGGATTGGGTTGTTAAACTCTTAAATATGTGAGTAGATATGCTGGGGAATGCTCCTAACCTCATATAACCAATCTCTCCAGCTGCCTGTTCTTCTCTAGGGGTTTCTTCTGTGCCCTCTCTGATTTGTATTAGTATCATTGTGCAGTGAGGTGCCCTGATCAGAATACAATATCACTTGTATTTCCCTTGTGGTTGAAGAACAATCTTACAGGAAAAAAGCCAAGTTTTCTCCCAAAATGAGTTCTTTTGTATATGCAGCTCAGATCATCACTGGCTGTTTTTAGCAGCCATTTCACCTTGCAGGCTCATATTTAAATTGCTTTTCACTGTCACTCTTGGAATCTGAGGTCTTTGTCAACATTATCATTTTCTCCATTTTTATTCCCCAATAATTTCCTGCAGCAGCATTAGCCTGCATTTCCCAGATGAATAGCATGTTGTTATTTTCTGCTTATGTTTCCAATCTCCCTCAGTCTTTGCGTTGAATCCTTAAACTGGGTTGTGTCCATCCACCCTTGCAAGTATGTCTGTGTGTTATTCATCCTGTTCTACCTGTCTGCTAGTATTAAATCATGGGTACCTGTGATAGCTTATCATATGCATTTCCTGATTTAGCCACATGTAATTATGCTGTCATTGTTTATGGCATACTAGTCAGCTTTCAGTTTTCATGACGTTTTGTCAATCTAAATGAATTTTTCTGTTACAATTTTCTCACAAAGTATGATCAGTTAATACAGTCCCAAATATATTACCTTCTTGTCCTCTAATTGTATAATGTTTTGTAGCGAAGCAACTGGTATCAGAAAGACAAAACAGTGTTAGTATCCTGTTTAATCCAATAAAGAAGAATAAAAGCACTTAACTGGGAGCCCTCTTGCCATCAATTGAAATAATCACAAATAATTTGCAACATATCTTTATATCTGGACATCAGTATTACTGAAATAGTTTCATAAATACCATCACGAGCATTTACTAGTCTTTTAATAAGCAAGTAATGTATAATTTAGAGATTCTGAATGCCTTGCAACCCATGGAACTTTCTGAGGTGTAACACTTGTGTGTACGCTTTAATATTATGGGGGGGAAAAATCAGATAAATTCTGATTGTCATCAAGATAATTTGGCTACCTCATCTCAATTTTATGTAAGGAAGCCTAGTGGTTGTATTATCTCTTACTCTGCAATAAAACCACTGACTTGCAGGGGCATTATCTTAGTGGTTTGAGGACTATGGCCAAATGAAGTTACAAAATAGAATATTTAGTAAAATGCACTTGCTTGGAACCACCAGAGAAGATCTGCTGAGGAGCAGATTTCCATGCATGAAGTTTGCTCAGCCTGAAACTGTGTGTGCAGACTATGTATGTCCTGATTCAAATCTCCACTGTGTACATCCTGATTCACATCTCCACTGTGTTGCACATTTGCATGCAAAGTGCTCAATGCAATCTCCATCAACACTGCAGGAGTGAATTGCAATCAGTGTTTCCATCAGTCTTGCAATGTGAATGTGAATATACATTTCCTCTGTCCCCCTTCCTTTGGACTATGAATCATGCGCAATACACTGTGATGGTTTTAAGACCTTTGAATCCCGCAACTGGGGCACCAAACACCACCTGCACTTCTGCCTCTGCCTCACTGCCACCTGCCACCTCCTAATCTGACAGCAGCACATGCAGAGTTTGTCATGTGAAAAGAAAGAAGGCAGCGGTGTGAACATGAGAACAATTATGGACTAGAGTGCCTCCCAAGAGATGCTCTAACCCAGTGATTTTCAAAATTTTTCATCTCACAACATACTGAAAAGGTACTAAAACTGTCAAGGCACACCATCAATTTTTTGACCGTTGACAAGGCACACCACACTGCTGGTGGGGGGCTCAAATCCCCCTGCTAATAAATGACCCTTCTCCAAATTCCCACAGCACACCTGCAGACCATTCGCGGCACACCATTCTCCACTCATTCACACCTTCTCTTCTTTTCCAGTTCCTTCTTCCTTTTCAAGGAGGAAGAGGAAGAGTGGTAGTGATTGTGGAAGTGGCCCTTGCTAATCTGCTGCCCGAGGAAACCCTCAGTACACATCTGATGGGCTTCTGGTAATAACAGCTCTTGAATATGACCATATTGTTTTTTACTGGGGGCAGCCATTGGGGGACTGTTGCTGAATGGCTGCTGCAACCAACTCCTTTGTTAAAAATAATGTTTACAAGAAGATCCTACAGATATACATTATTTGCCTTGCAGATTTTGAAATATCTGTATCCCGTCTGGCATATTCAGAAGGCAAGATAAGCACTGGAACATGGTACACAAAATGACTGTGAGCACATAGATCACTATTTTATTCCCGAGCCTTTGCGATTCAGAGAGAAATTAGTGAGTTTAAATGCATAGTACTATATGGAGAGAGAGAGAGAGAGCCCTTTCTGATCGTTGAGGAAGGAAGATTTAAATTATTTTAAATTAAATTGTAAATGCAGGTGACTTGTGTAATTTGCAGAGCATCTGTTGACATTTTTTTCTGCTTTTCCCCAAGTCCCTTCACTAAGTCAGATGATCATATCTTGAAATAGGTACAGAAAAAGGGTAGTAGAACTCACAGTGGTGTCATAAATACAAATACTCAATTTCCATCTCTTGGTTTTGACCTTAATATTTGCTAACTAATAAGCTGAGCTCACTGTCTATAAAAGGATGGTTTTAAAAAGGGCATAAAGGCCATACATATTTAATAGTCCGAACTGAAGTATGACTCAACATGAGCTAAGAAGTAGTTTTGTAATGAGTTTCCTCAGTACAGTCTTATGTGCAGCGTGATGATCATCTCATATCACCAGCTGCCCCATGTCTGTGGAAAGAATCAATCCTTGACACTCTTCATCCAGCCATTATAATTTTACAAATTACTTCTTTCCCAGGATAACCAGTCTGTGTGGGAAGTCTTCATACCAGCCCTGCATCTCATGGGATGCTGATGGGACAGGCACATTAATATATAATTGCACCCGCACTGAGCTCCAGTATCGACTGACAGCTATTATGCTGCCAATTGAATTTTTGAGTCAAACCTATTCCAGATTTGAGGTAAGTATGTGGTCACATTGAATGTAGAAATTAAATATATTTGTGTGTGAGTGAGTGTGTGACACTGAATTTATAAATAATATGCTTATTTAGGTTTATCACTTGCATTACCTTAGACTTGGAAAATGTCCTTATATTTCAGAAGGCAAGAATAATAAAATGCTCTATATTTTAGAACTACCTATGAATGAAATTGCTATTAGCTTACCTATTTTACAATTGGTAAAGAAAAGTATATCTGTGTAACAAGTGCCACCACCAAATCCTAGATTGGGCAGTGGTAAAAAGCAGTGCTAGTAATGAGAATTACTTGGACCATCTGACATTTCTTGTGCAGTTGTTTTGACCTCCTCTAATGCTTACCTATTCATACTTGGAAGTGGCAGGAGTAGGTTGAACAGTATCATGATCAGTGCTACAATCTGCAAGAAATCTAAACTAACCAAATTAAGGTGCAATCCTAACCCCTTATGTCAGTGCTTACTTTGTCATTATGTCCCTTATGTCATTCCCTTATGTCATTCCATTCCCTTATGTCATTCCATTATAACCCTTTATGTCATTCCCTTACTTGGAGTAGGTCTCCGTGAGTGACACCCAACTGCAGGACGCAGCACACGGCCCATTGGCACACTGTGCCAGTGCTGGAAAGCACTGACATAAGAGGTTAGGATTGTGCCCTTAGAATATTAAAAAAAAATACAGATCATTATTTTTCACAGCTATCCTGTGCTGCTCAATAAAATTAAACTATGAACTGAATGATTAGGATCATCAAAAGGAAATAGATATCAAAATATGTCAGTGTAGCAACATTCAGGAAATAGAGATGGAGGAAGGTTTTCTGCTAAGTGTATTTAATAAATATATCAAAATATTTGTGTCCCATCTTTTCTTACTGCAACGTGGGTACTCAAGGATGCTCAAAACTTATTAACACAATTAAAGTGCAACACAAATAAATTCAATACTTAATAACAAAAAACACATTAAACAGTAAACAGCACCAGAAAGTCCAATCCTGTTCTTGAGATATGACAGGGTATATACAGTATATCCACATATGCTGGTGCAACAGCCTCACCAGTGTAGAAACCTGCTCACTGATGGATGCACCACAAATGCTGGTTCAACATTTTAAAAATGCCACCCTGACATAGTTCGGACATCAATTGGAAATAAGTGCAACTCCACCAGTAGAGAGGCCAAAAGAAGGAATAGGTTAGGGTGTGGTGCGGGAGGGGTGTAGGCGGGACATTGGATGCCAACATGTGGATGAGTCAATGGGTACCATATCCTAACACCACTTCAGAAAATGCTTATGCCGTCAGTACCAGGAACATGCTACATGAACCACAGAACTGGAGTAGGTAGGTGGGATTAAGGATAAGGAGTAAGGTATGTAGGAGTAACCCCATAAGGCAGTGTTATTCAAACTGTGAGGCACGGCTCTTTAGGGCGGTGTCAGGAACTCAAAGGAGAGGCGCAGGATGTCCTCTTGCAGTGATACAGTCACATCCCTAGGCAGAATACGAGCCCATCTTTTGCCCGTCGTCTGCGCTTTTTTTTAAAGCAGAAGAAAGGGGAGTTGCTCAGCTGTGGGAGTGGCTGCTGCCACCCCGCCCTCTTCCGAGCATGCTCAGCTTGCAGTCCTTAACCCTCGCTGATCCTTGTCTGGTTGATTCCTAGTTCCCAGTCTGGGATCGCTTCTCATCAAAGTGAAATCTCTCTTTTCAACCCCTCCCTCTTCCACTCCCCCCTTTCGATCTCCAAACCTTCCCGCTTTCCTCCCCCTCCCCAAATAAAATGCTTCCTATTTTACCAGTCACCAGGACTCTTAAAGTTGCTTCCATGCAGTTGGCAAAGGGGGAGGGGAGAGACAAGCACACACTTTACTTGGCCAGGAGCAGAAAAAGGGTACTGTTTTTAAAGTGATTTATTAATCTTATTGTTTGACTGAAGAGGAAAGGCTGTATTTTTAAAGCGATGAATTTTGCTATTTGAAGGGAATACTTATCAGACATTGATGAAGTGATTGCCAACCCAATTCTATCCACACTTCCCTGGGAGTAAGCCCCATTGACTCTAATGGGACTTAGTAGACTTAGTAGACATGCATAGGCTTGAGCTGTGCATCTCCTAGTATAGGAGACAAATCAACTTCCTAACCAACCGTTATCAGCTCTGATATACTTTCATGATCTATTTTTGTTTTCCCCACCAGCTGCTGGAAAAATTTAATTTCATTAAATTAATAAAGGGTTCAATCCTATCCAAGGAGAATGGGAGAAATGACTAGTTGGATTGGGGTCCACAGGGGTGTGTGTGTGTGTAATGTTGGTCAGACTGGTTGTTCACAAAGTTCATTTGATAAAACAATTCTATTGGTATGCTTACAAAGTTTTTTAAAAAATGTGTCCTCCTAGACCAGACAAAATCTACCTACTCCAGTATCCTGGCTCCAACAGTGATCAGCAGCTGATCATTTATAAAGTATGTATATTGCTGTGTAGTAATATATTTTTAAGATCTGCATTTAATTAATATGATTAATATAATTAATATTACTATAGTTAATATATATTTAATATATTATATTATAATATAATAGATTAGATTATATTTAATATAGTTAATATTTCTGGCCACTTTTTGTTTAATGATGTCACTTCCAGCCCTCAGGAACATGATGGGAAGTCATGGCCAACAGCCACGGGGGTCAAGGGAGCCACTGGCCGGAAAAGTTTGAGTACCACTGCCATAAGGAACAATATGGAAGAGGGAAACAGCAAAAAATGGCATCTCGCAGGTACCACTACTTGGCTGTCAGATAACTTCCAGTGGCACAACAGCTCCACTAGGAAAAGAAGGAGGGATCACACTAAGAGTGATCCAGCCAAAGGCTGGATTGTATTGTATCAGTGACACTACAACACAGCACCCTCAAATCCCATCCTGGACAGGTGTTCCAGGAACATACCATAGCAGATGGTATTGAAAGCTGCTGAGAGTCCCAGCAGAACCAACAGGGATAATATCCTCCTGTCTACTTTCAAGTGAAGGAATTTCTGAAAAAAGAGGGCACTAGTAAAATAGGAAGCTTAATATGAAAGTCAAGGGAAATGAAGAGTACATTTCAGAGTACATGAAGATTATGTAAAACTACAATAATACAGGTCATCCCTCATTATCCACTGCAGTTCCTTTCCGGAATCCCTAGTGGATAAAAAAAATCTGTGGATAAAAAAAAACAGTGGAAAAATAGATTTAAAGACCCACTTCCAGATTTCTTGCCTTTCTGCTGCTCCTAATGAAAGAAGGTTGTGCCTTGACATCCCCAGGGGTTTGATTCTGGGACTCCCTGCTGATACCATAAAATGTGTTAAATAAAAGCAGTTTAAAAAATACAGTGTAATAAAAAATGCAGTGTAAAAAAAATAAATCCCTTTTCAACTGTGTATAAAAAATGCAGTGTAAAAAAAATGCAATGTAAAAAAAGTACATCCCTTTTCAACTGTGTTTAACAAGGTTGGACCTGTAGTTCTAGATAGAGGTTATTCCAGTGTGATTGTATCAATGGCCCCAGTCATTTTTCCATTCCAGAAGTTGACCGGTGCCATGGTAGAATCACTGGCCCTAACAGCAGGAAAATCTCCCTTAGGAATATGGAAAAAGAGCCTCTGTATTCATAAACATCCAGTGGCAGACCTTCTGATGAGGTCTCCCATTTCTAAGAAGGCATTTCGATAAGTAGAAGCCCACCAGGTAGTGATCAGTTCATGACAAAGGAGTATTGTTAATGTCTTCCACAACCTGATTACTATCCATCTGCCTAAAAATGGATGTCACCCATTTTGTTATTAATATATGCCAGAGGAAAAGAAAACAATTAGAAGGCAATTTCAGATTCTTAAAATAGTTCCTTTGTAGCATGGATAAGAAGGGGGGAAGGTTTTTGAAAGCATATGGAAAAGTTGCACACTCTTCATTTGTATGAAGTCTGTTTCTGGCATTTTAGAATTCTAGTTGGAAGAGGAAGGTACTGACACCAGTAAACTAAAGTCTGTACTGGCCAAGTTATCTTATTATTCATGTGCCCCTGAGCCATTTGGGAAGATCAAAAGCAGTTTCCAATTAATGGGGAGTCATTCTCTCTGCCCTAAAATGGTAAGCCAGTAAATGCAGCAGCAACAGACAGGCCTAAGCAGACTCTGTGATAACACAAAGTACATTACCTCCAAACTTAAATTATGGTCACACTTCTGGTGCCTGTAGATAGAATTTTGCTGCAATGGATAAATCATTCCAAAGGCAGAACTATGTATGACACTCAAGACGGGGCTGCTGCTGAAAATGTTTAGCAAGACTTATTCATGGTCTTCCTCTATCCATGGTCCACATGACTAGGTTGCTTCAGGTCGCACTAAGTCTCTACTGGCCCCTATTCACACATTGGCAGAGCGAGTGCACCATGAGCATGCATGCTCTACACCAGTGTTTCTCAAACTGTGGGTCAGGACCCACTAGCTGGGTTGTGAGCCAATTTCAGGTGGGTCTCCATTCATTTCAGTATTTTATTTTTTAATATATTTGACTTGATGCTCCCATGGGATGTGACTGCATTTGGGGAAAGTTACAGACCTGTACTTTTAACAAGTTACTATGTATATTCTTTTAACAATGAGAATAAATGGGACTTACTCCTGGGTCAGTGTGGGTAAGATTGCAGCCTAGGTTTGTTAAAAATGTTCTTACTTGATGATGTCACTTCCGGTCATGACACCACTTCTGGTGCGTCCCCATAGATTCTCATTCTAAAAAGTGGGTCCTGGAGCTAAATGTGTGAGAACCACTGCTCTACACAGTTCTTGACATGCTATCCCCCCCCCCCCATTTAGTTGCATGGGAAGGGTCAGATTTTCCAAACTGCCCCTCTACACACACTGCTAAGATTACTTTAGATGTAGTATCAGCAGCATGTATAAACAAATTGCAGTATTATTTTCTGGTACTGTTTCAGAAAGATCAGATATGTGCATTTTTTCCTCATTCTAATTTTTGATTGTGCAGCATTGGTGCTATGCCTCATCTTGGCCCCACCATACCTCTTCTTCAGTACTGATACCAGCTTTGTCTGGGTCTTGAGACAAGCTAGGCCTTCCCCTAACCCACAATGCTTGGCCCCCCATCAATGCACACTCCCCCCATATTAGGTGATCGTAGCAGTCACAGATTTGTCTCACAGGACCTTACCACAGGGGCTGTTTAACAGATTTGGGGACTGAGAAGAGCCCATTAACTGGGGGAAATAGGAGGCAAGAAGGAGGAAATGCTGCATGAGCCTCATGTGGCATTGCCTCCTACCTCCTTCCCCACCGGTTGACTATGAGCGGACCTTTGGGTGCATGCCTAACTCACTCCCACTCTTGATAGCATCCCTGCCATTTTTCAACCACAACTGTATGGAGCTGGTGTAGAATTATTGTTACATAGGGTACAATCCTAGCCCACTTTCCAGCACCAACATAAGGGTAATGTAGCTCCTAGGTAAGGAAACAAACATTCCCTTACTTTGAGGAGGCCTCTGTGAATGCCCCCCCAACTACAGGATGCAGCACACATCCCATTGGCACAGCTATGCCAGTGCTGGAAAGTTGGTTAGGATTTGGGCCTTATTTACGTAGGGCCATCTATGTGCACAACGTGATCAGTGTGAATAGCATATCTGTTCCATATCATGTCGCTGCATCAACAGCCCTATAGCTCAGGGCAGTGCACCAGCATTTTTAGTCAGGGGGAGGAAATACTGCTATCTGAAATACTGGAGAGCTCCTGTCAATACTGAGCCAGAAGAAGTGGTCTGACTCAGTAGAAGCCTGCTTTCTTTGTTCATATGTTCCAGTGTAGCAATCTACCACTGGTACAATAGCTTCTGTACCCAATCCTATTTGCTTTGTCTTCACATATCATAGGATTTCCAGGCTTACTGTGTTGTTGCTTTTGCCTGGTATCTACTCTGAAGATTGCAAGTCCTTTGAGTTCCAAACTTACGAAACCACATTTCTACCTAATACGAGTTTTGTTGTGCTACCTTCCTGGTACAAAAGTAAGTAAAGGAAAAAGAACGTATCATGCAGGACTTTCCCAAACATACAGTGGTCAGAATAAACAGGTATATAAGACAGAACAACATGGAGAAATTATTTGAAGGACAGATCAACAATACTATTCCAGGCAACTACACAGATAGACCCTGTTTGCTTTTGTCATCTGTGTGACCTGACACCATCAAGTCAGCTACAGTTCTGCATAAATAAAGCCTTTGGTTCCCTATAAATTACACTCCATTCTCCTCCTTTAAATGCAGCAGAGCTTGTGGTTTTGCCAACATAAGAACATAAGAACAGCCCCACTGGATCAGGCCATAGGCCCATCTAGTCCAGCTTCCTGTATCTCACAGCGGCCCACCAAATGCCCCAGGGAGCACACCAGATAACAAGAGACCTCATCCTGGTGCCCTCCCCTACATCTGGCATTCTGACTTAACCCATTCCTAAAATCAGGAGGTTGCGCATACACATCATGGCTTGTACCCCATAATGGATTTTTTCTCCAGAAACTCGTCCAATCCCCTTTTAAAGGCGTCTAGGCTAGATGCCAGCACCACATCCTGTGGCAAGGAGTTCCACAGACCGACCACGCGCTGAGTAAAGAAATATTTTCTTTTGTCTGTCCTAACCCGCCCAACACTCAATTTTAGTGGATGTCCCCTGGTTCTGGTATTATGTGAGAGTGTAAAGAGCATCTCCCTATCCACTCTGTCCATCCCCTGCATAATTTTGTATGTCTCAATCATGTCCCCCCTCAAGCATCTCTTTTCTAGGCTGAAGAGGCCCAAACGCCGTAGCCTTTCCTCATAAGGAAGGTGCCCCAGCCCCGTAATCATCTTAGTCGCTCTCTTTTGCACCTTTTCCATTTCCACTATGTCTTTTTTGAGATGCGGTGACCAGAACTGGACACAATACTCCAGGTGTGGCCTTACCATCGATTTGTACAACGGCATTATAATACTAGCCGTTTTGTTCTCAATACCCTTCCTAATGATCCCAAGCATAGAATTGGCCTTCTTCACTGCCGCCGCACATTGGGTCGACACTTTCATCGACCTGTCCACCACCACCCCAAGATCTCTCTCCTGATCTGTCACAGACAGCTCAGAACCCATCAGCCTATATCTAAAGTTTTGATTTTTTGCCCCAATGTGCATGACTTTACACTTACTGACATTGAAGCGCATCTGCCATTTTGCTGCCCATTCTGCCAGTCTGGAGAGATCCTTCTGGAGCTCCTCACAATCACTTCTGGTCTTTACCACTCGGAAAAGTTTGGTGTCGTCTGCAAACTTAGCCACTTCACTGCTCAACCCTGTCTCCAGGTCATTTATGAAGAGGTTGAAAAGCACTGGTCCCAGGACAGATCCTTGGGGCACACCGCTTTTCACCTCTCTCCATTGTGAAAATTGCCCATTGACACCCATTCTCTGCTTCCTGGCCTCCAACCAGTTCTCAATCCACGAGAGGACCTGTCCTCTAATTCCCTGACTGTGGAGTTTTTTCAGTAGCCTTTGGTGAGGGACCGTGTCAAACGCCTTCTGAAAGTCAAGATTTCAAAGCCAAGCACCTTTGAGGTGCTTTGTAAAATCTCGTCCAGCTGGATGGGGGATGGAGAGTTTCTGCCGCATAATCTCCTTTGCATGGCTCTTGAAAACTGTAGGACAGATGAGGAACTGTGGCGATTTACCCACTAATTAGCTGTTCTTATTAAGAAGAGTAAGATAATTGATTTTAGGATGCACTACCCCTTATTAAGACCTAATTAAGCTGTATATCAAATGCTAATTAAGCAGCTTTATTCCATCTCACTGATGGGTTTTGAAGCTTGGCAAATAGTCTTGGGTGGGAGACGAACACCTTCAATAGATTTCTGAAACAAAACAGATACATAAGTGTGAACATGGAGTTTTGGATGATTGAAACCTAACCTGCTTAGAGGGCTGTGTGTTTGCTCTGACAGATTGAACTGCAAGTTTCCCATCCTCTACACACATTTAAACAAGATTTCTTTTCAGATAGTGAGAATTTTTCATTTCTCATTTCATTTGTGAGAATTTCTTTTTCAGTGTCTTGCAAGTCTCTGCAGCTTTGCTAGTACCACATAAGTGTCACTAATTAGATGTACAATTCTGAGAATATATTATTAGAAAATACCCAGTCCTGTTCTCATTCCCTTTTTCATCAGCTGTTTAAATTAAATTGAATAGCATGTGCTACTTCAGATTAATTTATTAAAAACTGGGAGTGTAAAGGTGAAAGGCCTTTTACCATCTGACTCTTTGGAAAAGCCACAAGCTGAGATAAACACAACAGATAGGCAAACAGATGTTGCTCTTGAGAAAACAAATGGCAGGAATCGAGATTATTGATGGCATTTGTGTTTTTGACACTTTGCTCTTGCATTAAATGAACTTGCTCAACACACAACAAAAATCTTCAACTGTACTGTCATTTTGCCTGATAAAGAGACCCTTATGCTCAGATTTTTGCATCTGATGTAGATCAATTCATAGCTTTAATCCCACCAACCTAGCCCACATTGCTGGTAGTGTGTCTTCAGAACAATATTACCCTGACAACATAGTCATCATTCTGTTTATGAGGTTGCAACCCCACAGATTACGGTGGGCTGTCTCTCAAATTCCCCAGTGCTCCATAACACAGTGCCTTTTGGATAAATCACAAGATAGCCATAGAAAGTAATGATTTCTTTATGCCTCTGGGAGGTATTTGATTGTCTCTAATAGTTATTTTCACTGGCAGTATGATATGCTGCAAACAATAACATCAACCATATGTCACTTCAGCTCTCATTAATGGCCAAGGTATAACTCTCCAGATCCAATAATCTATATTTTTGACCATCTAAATTAAATGTCACTTGGTACTAAGTATAAGATATTCGTTTGACAGTGAACGTCCACAAGTACAAAGATATATTTTAAATTATCTGAAGGATATCTATCAAATGCAGTGTTTTTGGTCTTAGCAAAGTAAACTCATCAGTGAGATCTATGCAAAGAAGTAAACAAAATCTGTGTAAAAGGGAGAATAAATTATTCTGTATGCAATCTCTGTGGCCTTTGGGGTACATGATCAGGGTTACTGCTACACTCCAGGTTTTATTACATAATTATATTCTTTTCATACACTCTCCATTTCAGTCAGGAGGTGTGTTTTAGAAACAACATCAGATAATTTTTGCAGTTAAACATGACAATTTTGCACAACAAAAATGACAGTAGACTGAGGGATGATGCATGCTAATAAGTGGACCAGTGCACACAGAGTGTTGTGGCCCAATCCTGTCATGATGCACACAGGGCTTTAGACAGCAGAATACTGTTCCACTGTATTAAAAGGGCCATTTTAGGTGCACTGCCACACCCAATGGCAGCACTGGAGGCCCACCGCCAGGCATGAAGAGGTAGGTGTGACAGCAGTGGTAACAGAGGTGGGGAGAGGTGGAAGAGCGGAGTGGAGTTGGTGCAACAGGGCAGGGAAGAAGGTGGACTGGGGAAGTATTGGTAGCAATCCCATACGCTGATATCCTAACCCAGTCTGCCTACCTTACCGCCACTATTACACAGATTTAAGCCTGCTAAACTGCAGACATAGATCTGAGAAGTTTCATAGCAGCGGTGGAGGCTTTCTCTAGGGTACGTGAGCAAACCAGCACTTATCCTGAGGATACCTTTTAAGTCACCCCCCCTCCCCCACCATGAATGCAGCATGCACTCTGTTGGTGCAGCTTTATTGGTAGGAAGGGTTTGGGTAGGATTGGGATGTTAATACAGTCCTTACCCTTACCATTATATTCACTGATATTTTAAGGAAAAGAGTGTGCAAGCTGTCTCTTTGTGTCCAGAGTGGTGTGCCTGTGGCAATGAAAACTGCGTAAAAAGAGGAATTTGAAATAAATTATGATGTAGAAATCACTTCACCCCCTTCTTCCCAGTATTCTGCTTATGACAAAGGAAAGGCTACTATAGATCTGTCTAGTGTAGTGACAAGCTGACTTTCAAAGCATTGCTTGCTGAGGACTTACTTCTCATGAAGCTGTCTGAAATTTCTGGACCTAATTTGGCATTAAGTCTACCATTATACAGGCCAACAGAACATTGATACCAAAGTGTGCCAGGGAAGTTAGGTGAAACTGTCCTGTTTCAACCACTCCATTCACTATTAATTAATTAATTCTTTCCATCATGCAAATGAATACAATTTCACATGAGTTGAGAGCACTCTTTAATTCTTTAAACAGTGGAAATGAGATACACCCTGTGTTGTGTGTCTGCTGCAGTGCTGTAGGAATGCAGAAAAAAGCACCAGAGTGGGACTGAGTGTAGAACTGAGCTTTCCGAGATCCAAACTAGGTGGGACTTTAATCGTGGCATTTGCTGTAGTGTAGTGGTCCTCAAACTTTTAGCACCAGGACCCACTTTTTGAATGAGAATCTGTCCGGAGCGATCAGAAGTGATGTCATGACTGGAAGCGACATCATCCAGCAGGAAAATTTTTAACAATCCTAGGCTGCATTCCTACCCACGCTTACCCAGGAGTAAGTCCCATTTACTATCATTGTTAAAAGCATATACATAGTGGCCTGTTAAAAGCACAGATGTGTAACATTTCCCTAGATGCAGTCATACACTATGGGAGCATCAAGTCTAATATATTAAAAATAAAATATTGCAATGAATGGGGACACACCTGAAGTTGGCTCACAATCCACCTAGTGGGTCCCGACCCACAGTTTGAGAAACACTGCGTCTAGTGTGTTTGCTTTTTCTTCGGTAAAGGAAACTTATGGGGTAGTAGCTACATTCCAGATCAGGACCATGCCATTGGATCCATTGGGATCTTCTTTTTCCCCAAGGCAAACAACATGCAGCCTGCTTATCGCCTAGAACTGTTCCAGTCCAGACTGGTTCTCTGCAAATGCTATGTACATAAGAAAAAAAACTATGCAATTAATGATATGCGTAGTTTGCCCCAAGAATCTTGGCTGTTTTTAAAAATTTCTTATTTAAAAGTTAAAGCAGGTATGCATTCCATGTAGGTCTGCTTTCACTAAGTGCCTGCACCTAATCACCAGAGATCTCCCCTCCCCTCAAGTTCCCCACACCCCACCTCTTTCCTGAGGGTCCCCTATCCACAGGAAAACCTAATGAGGGGATGTAGGGGCTGCTGACGGGAGGAGGAGACAGTGAAGATGCC
Source organism: Tiliqua scincoides (assembly GCF_035046505.1). Classification (NCBI taxonomy): domain Eukaryota; kingdom Metazoa; phylum Chordata; class Lepidosauria; order Squamata; family Scincidae; genus Tiliqua; species Tiliqua scincoides. The sequence continues at coordinate 172,845,309 of NC_089822.1, read as the reverse complement.
TTGCATGAGCTCTCTTCTCTTAGGATATGACTCTATGGCTGCTAGATGGTTGAAGACTCCTGCCTCCTGCCTGGAAGAAATGACAACCTTTTTGTTGTTGTTGCAGTTTCTACCATTGCTGCTCCTATGTCTGACAAGGCAAGAAATTTAAAATGAAAAACGCCTTGCCTGTACTGCAGTGTGAGTGACTGAAGTAGAGATGTCACCTCTGGCTGCGAGTGTGACTCTTCTCTGCATATGTGCATAGCTTTGTAGCACTGCAGCCCTCGCTGCAGACTCTGCTAAACAACAAAAGACTAGACTGAGGATTCAGTGCAACTCCTGATGATATGAACAGACAGATAAAAATGCATGGCTTAAATGCCATTCTTTTCTTATATGAAGAGAATTGACAATGAATCTACAAGTTTGCTGGAGCATATCCAAGGCATTCTGAGTAAACAAGTGTTCTGGACAGCCGATGAACAACAAATCTGTAATAAGCCATCTATAATTAGTAATAAAGTCCTTAAAATAACTGTGTCCTCTTGAGACAGCAACAGCTCTATCCTTGCTCTTGTACTGGAAGTAATAGAATAATATTTTTCTAGTGTAACTAAAATGGTAATTAAAAGATGATTTAGGATCAAAGACAATCTCAAGGTTATAAATATTAGTAGCTTGCTGTGAAGAAATCCCAGCCACATAACTTCAACAGGATGCACTCCTCAAGAGGTGGTGGGGGTGGTAGAAGTCAAGTAAAAATTGGATATTTTCTCAGACAGAGTGCTGGCCACAGAGGAGAGAGTGTTAAAATGCAATTATATAGCCTTGAGAGGTAGAAGATGGGGGGGGGGATTGAGTGAAGCATTTAAGGGTTTTTCAGTAGCTGATGGTAATTTCCCTTAATTAGATTTCTTTACCCCTATCCCTAACCTTATTTTATTTTATCCTCATAGCAATCTTGTCAGATAGGCTTGGCTGAGAGCAGAGAATACTGTTTTCAGGGCCACATGACTGGGTAGGGTTCTGGAAATAGATGATAGAACATACAAGCTGTGGATACAAGGATAGCCATGGACAAGCTGTGGATGTAGCAGGTACCAGTAATATCAGTTATGGGAATGAAAATGGCATCTTTGCACCTGCAAAGATGTGTCCTGAATGGTTTTCTATACAGTTGTGCAATTAAGCGCAGAATGCCAGTCAGCTACCGAACTGGGAACTACGATGATCTTGTGCAATCAGATGGAAGCACAAGGGCTAGCTAGTCTCTATTCAAGTGGGGAACATCACCAGCTAGCTGATCTATAGTTTATTGGAAAGCGATGAGAAATTTATGACTGCAGAATGTCTTTCCGGATTCTGTGCCTTCTAAATGGGAAACTAACAATTAAGCATGGTCCCTGTGTTTTCCAAGGATGAACTATGTGCCGTAATGATAGAATTCAAGCTAATGTATGCACTGACATGTAACATTACCAGGAATAAAATCATGTCCTCACAAAAATAGCATACGCGCTTGTGTGAATAAGGGCGCAATCCTAACCAACTTTCCAGCACTGACATAGCTGTGCCAATGTGGTGTGCACTGCATCCTGCAGTGGGAAGGTAGTCAAGGGGGCCGCCTCAAGCTAAGGACATGTTTGCTGCC